>NC_142940.1:25550662-25638162 GCF_046866305.1 Octopus bimaculoides
ACGTGCCACCTGCATAGGAGCCAGTCCCACAGCACTGGCAACGACCTCACTCGAATGTCTTTTCATATGCCAGTAAGGCAACGCTGGTAACGATCACACACACACACACATATATATATGTATATATATACCCTCACACATACCAGGCCTCTTTCAATTTCTGTCTACCCAATAATACTCTCACAGCCACCCTTGTACTAACATCTTTTTCCTAGGTATTGTGTGTCAAAGAACACGTCCAGTTAGTCACTCTTTTGAGATGTTTACTTTTGTTTCTAGTTGGTCAGCCAACTATAAAGAGGCTTCTTCATTGGTTTATTTAACCTAGTGATGATGTTGAGTGGAGAATTTTTTTTGCTCATAGCTGCCCTACTCAAGTACTAGGGGAAAATGGATATTTTAGAATGTTTTAACCCATCGATTAGCTACATTTCTTATGCAGAAACTGTTAAAAACATCAATTTCATTGATCAGTGTTATTTCAGTTTTATGATATATTGGTTTAAGGCAGCAAGCTGACAGAATTGTTACCATGCTGGGCAAAATGATTAGCAGCATTTTGTCTGTCTTTACATTCTGAGTTCAAATGCTGCCAAGGTCAACTTTGCCTTTCGTCCTTTTGGTGTCGATAAAATAAGCACCAGTTGAGCCATGGGGCTGATGTAATTGACTTAACCTCACTTTTGAACTTGTTGGCCTTGTGCCAAAATTTGAAACCAATTGGTGCCTAATTCACTTAATTTCTTGAGCAAAAAACTATACAAACCTTTGCATTGTAGATCTAAAAGATATTCTAAGAAATTCACATTAAGCTCACTATGCAACTTCGTTTTTGAAAAAAAACACATTCATATGGAATTGATTTGTTATTATTTAACATTGTTGTACTCAACTACCATAGTTGTATCTTCTATGTCGATATCATTGTCAGATGATGTGAACAATTCCAATTTCTCATCTTTTTCAACATATTTTTTTAATAAAAATGGGTTTTTTTTTTATTTCACGATTTAAAACATTGTATACAAATTTTTATTGTAAATGAAATAATTTATATAAAGTGAAATTATTAAAAATTGCTATTTAAAAATAAAACATCTGAAAGTTGTTTTTTGTTTTTTCTTCTTCATTAAACCTTTCTGAAATAACTGTTCTCTTCTTTGCAAAGTTTTCTTCATACACTATTTACTAATGCAAAGCATGAACATCATAAACTCTCATAAAACTATTGGGTTGACAACTAAGTTCCCACCGTTTTTTTAAATTTTGGAATCTATTTTTTTTGAGAATTCTATTTTTGAATCATTTTGGAACCTATTCTGTTTTTTTTCTAGTTAATTTTAGTTAATTTTTGTTTATTTTCTGATCATTAAAATGGAATGTCAAGTTAAGAAAAAACGAGCATTTTTGACACCTCCTTCTTTTTGCTTTTAATCAAAGTTCTAAGGCCACAAAAGCTGCTTGCGACATTTGTGCCGTGTATGGATAGGGTGCCTTGGCTGAAAGAACCACTCGTGATTGGTATGCCAAGTTCAAAAATGGAAATTTTGACCTCAAAGACGCACCTTGTTCTGGCTGTCCAGTTGAGTTCAATGAAGAGCGATGAAATCAACTTTTGCATGGAAATTCTCTTTCAAATGCCTTGTGCAGAGTTTCATTCAACTCTGATGCAGAATTGAGAGCTTGGTTGGATCAATTTTCCGAGTCGAAATTGGGTGATTTCTACCAACGAGATATTGAAAACCTTGTTGAACATTGGGAAGAAGTTGTAAACAACTAGGATGAATACATTATCGATTAATTAGTTATTTTTTGTTAAAATTTAAATTTTTAAAAACAGCAGGAACTTAGTTGCCAACCTAATAGGTTAATACTTATAAATCTAGACAAATTGTCATAGCCATGACATTCTGCCTAACCTGTTCTTGGTTTAATTTATTATTTTAATGAGGCACTAATTAGAAGTTGTGATCCTTATCTTCTAGTTCAATTCATCACTTCAAGTCACTATTGAAATTTCTTTGAATATCCTTTTAATATGTTCATAAGTTTTACTCCCTCTGAGAGTTGTTATCTTCCTATCAGTTCAATTATACACCATTTTCACAAGTCATAGCTAATATATATTTTTAGCTAGGCTGAAACAATCAGAACCATCTGCATTGTCAATAATGTCTAAAAGTTCCAAACACAAAAGATTTAAAATGTATAGTGACACTTTTTCAAAGGGTCTGTGGATTTCTCTCACTTGCAATGTTTATTTCATGTGCATAATGCATTTAAGGCACAAACATCACAAATTCTCCATTTAAATTGTATAGTTCATAAAAATTTAGCCAGGTTCTTTTACCCAAGACATACTACATAAATTTGTAGTACAAAAATGCCTGAATGGTTTAAGAAGTTTCTTCCAACCATATGGATATGGGTTCAATGCTAGTGCACAACACTTAGGGCAAATATCTTCCATTATAGCCTAAGGCCAACTGAAGCCTGATGAGTGGATTTGGCTGACAGAAACTAAAAGATGATGATGATGATATCATCATCATCATCATCATCATCATCACGATAAATGATGATAAATCATTTTCATCATTTAACATATGTTATCCATGCTGGCATGAATTAGACAGTTTGAAGTAGAAGACTGCACCAGGCTTCACTGCCTTTTTTTGGCATGGTTTTAATGGCTGGATGCCCTTCCTAACAACAACTATCTTACAGACTGAGTGCTTTTTACATGGCACCAGCTAAGTCTGTTTTGACATGGTATTGTCGACTGGATGCCCTTCCAAAATGCCAACCACATACAGTGCGGACTAGATGCTGTTTACATGGCACCAGCACTGGTGAGATTACCAAGTAACTTGCAAGACAGAGATCCTTTGAGAGGTGGGGGACATTGGAGGAGGTGGCCTTGTGCAAGGTGATGAGAGGTGAGAATGTGTCAGAGGGACAGAAACAAGTGTCTTGCTGTAGAAGGGATACATGTTTAGCCAGTCAGAGAGAGTGATCAAGAATGAGAGAGTGGAAGACAGCAAGGGTTTGAGAGCAGGAGAGAGATGGTGGCAAAGTGCCAGGGCATATCCTCAAGGTATGAGGATCAGAAGATAAATGGGTTGGTAGAGTAGAGAGATACAGATTGTGGTGAAGTGACAGGGCATACTCTAAAGGTATTGCCAAGGGTGAATGAGGAGGGAGTAGGGACTTCACATGAATGCAGAGTGTGCAGGGTGAGGAATACAATGACTGGTGAAACTTGGGTATATAGAGGAGGTGGGGAACAACAGGATAGCAATGATACAGTGGAGACACGACTGGGGAGTGAAAAAGAGGAAATATAAGGAAGAGAAGAGATATAGTTTGGCATGCTGAGTTAGGGTGTGTGAAAAATTTTATTCTTACATGTGGGTGGAACACACAGCACTCCCAAAACTCAGTTTGAATGAAGATGGTTTGAGGTTCCCAAGAACCTCATACCATCAGACATCCCAGTCCATTAGTTTGTGAGGTTCAGCATCCTGAGATTGGTTTTCATTAATTTATCTCATGTCCTCCTCTGCCACAGGTGCCACCCTCTTTCAATATATATAACTGTCTTTATACATATTGCATGTCCAAACCAACGTAGTCTTCTGCACAATTTTTCTCTTAGCATATTTGCATTTTGTCATACATGCACATTGACGCAGTATATCTACTGGAGCATACTAGCTTCATTCCTCTCTAGTCTATGCATGCCTTCTGCAGTCATAGCCCACATCTCGCTACCATGGAGTATAGCCATTCATACACAGGTCCTTTTGTTGCTAACAGAGGTAATAGCTCTCTGAACTGCCTCCATCCTGTTCTTATTCCAGCAACAATACTTTCAGCACATCCTCCACCATTCCTAGTTGGTCACCTGGGTAACAGAAACAATCTATAAACTCAAGAGAGCCTCCTGGGTGTTTAAGAGTCGAATTCCCAAGTGTTCTTAGTGCGTATTGTTCCTGCACATCTACCATATATGAAGACAACTTTTTTGTTAATCTACCTGTGATTCCACTGCACCTCTGTTGTGTCCATAGCTTAAATTGGTTGCAACAAATGGAATTACTTCCAACTCCTTTCCTATGTACTGTGCAGGGCCAGATACCTGACAGAAAGAGAGTCTTATCTACTTTCTTGCTAACAACAGCTTTGGTCTTTGCTTGTTAACTTAAGGCCCTTTGATTCCAGATTTTGCTTCTATACCAGGAATTTCTTCTCCAATTCTGCAACAACAGTGAGGTCAGCAGCACAGTCTGGAAGACTATGATGAATGAGTGAACTGAGAACTGAGCCTGGTGAACTCCTACTTGTACGCTAAATTAATCACTGTATTCATGACTGACAGCACCACTATATATAGCTTGTACAGCTTTTACAAGCCACTCATCTACTCTTAAGTTCCTTAGAGATCGCCAGATAACAGAGCAAGGGACTCTATCAAATGCTTTCTCCAGGTTGACGAAAGCCATGTACAATGGCTTGCTTTTGGCCAAATACTTTTGCTTCTGTCTCATTAGAAAGATGGTATCTGTGGTACGCTTCCTGCATCTCATCTAATTTAATTCTTTTCCTAATCAACTGAGCCATAATCCTTTCTGTAAATATACATTGGAGGTTTCTATGGGACAACCTGTTGAGGAACACTGACCAGATCTGTAGATGGTGCAAGGTCCCCTCTCGACCCAAGATAACGTGGTGGTGGATCAATGTTGTTGACAGGGCTAGTAGAGAAAAAAAACAGGCTTGGAAGGACTGGAAGAACGGTGGTAGCAGGGAATTGTATCAGACTGCCAAAGGGAAGCTAGGAGACAGGTTTATTTAACCAGAAGGGAAGCAGATAAGAAAAAATTTGCCAATCTTCTGCACCATGAGGACGAAAGACTTGAGGTATTTCATGTTACAAGACAGTGTGTGAGAAAGAATCATGATGTCGTACGAGAGAAATGTGTCTGCATGGATGATGGTTCACTTGCACTAAATGAGGCAGCAAAGAGGGAGGTTTGGAGATGCCACTTTGAAAGGTTGCTCAATAAAGAAAATGAATGGGAGAAAGAGAGTCTGCCGAATGTCGACCCAACAGAGAGACCAGCTATTCGAATTGACAGTACCTTGGTAGATAAAGCAATTAAGAGTATGAAGACAGGGAAAGTCCCCGGCCCATCAGGAATCACCACAGAGATGCTCAAAATATCTGGTGGTGTTGGCTTTAGCCTAGTCACCCGTATAGTTAACCAGATGATACATGAAGGAGTCATACCTAATGACTGGTATAGCATAGTCAACTGCTACAAAGGTAAAGGTGACGCTTTAGATACAAATAATTACAGAGGTATCAAGTTGATGCATTAGGTAATGAAGGTCATAGAGAGAGGCATAGACCAACTAATTAGGAAGAGAGTCAGTTTAGATGAGATGCAGTTTGGGTTCGTGCCTGGGAAAAGCACCACTGATACTATATTTCTGGTAAGACAGCTGCAGGAGAAATACCTAGCCAAAGATAAACCTCTGTACCTGGCTTTTGTTGACATGGAGAAAGCCTTTGACAGGGTCCCCCAATCCCTTATCTGGTCGTCAATGAGTAAGCTAGGGATAGATGAATGGTTAGTGAGAGCTGTGCAAGCCATGTACAGGGACGCTGTCAGTAAGGTGAGGATTGGCAATGAGTACAGTGAAGAATTCCAGGTAGAGGGGTTCACCAAGGTTCAGTCCTCAGCCCCCTCCTATTTATCATAGTCCTCCAGGCAACAACAGAGGAATTCAAGACAGGATGCCCTTGGGAGCTCCTCTATGCTGATGACTTTGCTCTTGTAGTGACGTCATATTGGCGCCAAAAAGCATAGGCGCCATTACTGAATCCTTAACCACGCATGCGTGGGTTTCAACATCGAAGCGTTCCCGCGATTAGACTGTCTCTTACCAAGCCAGACAGTGACCAAGCAAGACGTCTAAGCAAGCTCTCCCATTTGAGTGTGGTTGAACCTAGTTGTCTCTATAACGACACCAGCTCGAAGAACCGTACATCTACATTTCAGGCTACTCTAAAAGCGGACAATTAGAAGCTGTTTTCCTTTTCTACCGAACAATAAATATTTGTTGTTGTTGATCAGTTTGGAGTTTCTGCGTTCAGTTCTCTTCCAATTTAATGTAGGAAAGTTAGGTGTATATCTAAAGATATATAACCCACTCTCCTAAACTCTAATTGCTGAGTCACTATCAGAACTAAAGGAGAAGTTTCAGGTGCGGAAGCAAGGATTAGAATCGAAGGGCCTTAGAGTTAACCTAGTTAAAACCAAAGTCCTAATAAGTAGGAAGGCAGACAAACCACAAATCTCTTCAGGTAGATGGCCCTGCTCGATCTGTAGAAAAGGCATAGGTAGAAGCTCCATAAGATGTACCCAGTGTAAGCTATGGACACATAAGAGGTGCAGCAATATCAAAGGAAGGCTAACTAGGAAGATAGTTTTTGTATGTGGCAGATGCACACGAGCAATAAACACTGAAAATGTGCCGAGAACAACTTCTGCCACATTCCAGGGAGAAAAACTAGAAGTAGTTGATAGCTTCCATTACCTAGGTGACCAAGTCAGTAGCTGGGGTGGGTGCTCTGAAAGTGTAGCTGCTAGAATAAGAATAGCCTTGGCAAAGTTCAGAGAGCTCCTACCTCTGCTGGCGACAAAGGGCCTTTCGCTCAGAGTAAAAGGTAGACTGTATGACTCATGTGTACGAACAGCCATGCTACATAGCAGTGAAACATGGACCGTGACTGTTGAGGACATGCGTAAGCTTGCAAGGAATGAAGCTAGTATGCTCCAATGGATGTGTAATATCAGTGTGCATACTCGACAGAGTGTAAGTGCCTTGAGAGAAAAGTTGGACCTAGGAAGCATCAGATGTGGTGTGCAAGAGAGACGACTGCTCTGGTATGGTCATGTGGTGAGAATGGATGAGGATAGCTGGTGAAAAAGTACCACACCCTAGCGGTTGAGGGAACCTGTGGAAGAGGTAGACCCAAGAAGACCTGGGATGAGGTGGTGAAGCACGACCTTCAAACATTAGGCCTCACTGAGGAAATGACTAATGACCAAGACCTTTGGAAATATGCTGTGCTTGAGAAGACCCGGCAAGCCAAGTGAGACCATAACCCGTGGCCTATGCCAGGGGTGTAACCAGCCTACTTATGCGTACCTTTCCGTCATTGGACACTAAACTCTACTAGCAAAGACCTGTTGAGGTAAGTGAAATCGAAATCAAATTCAATGACAGCACCGCATGACTGGCATCTGTGCTAGTGGAGTGCTAAGAGCACCATCCGAGCGTGATCGTTGCCAGGGCTACTAACTGGCTCCCGTACCGGTGGCATGTAAAAAGCACCATTTCAAGCATGATCGTTACCAGCATCGCCTTACTAGCACGTGAAAACCAACATTTGAGCGAGGTCATTGCCAGTGCCGCTGGACTGGCTCCTGTGCAGGTGGCATGTAAAAAATACCATTTGAGCGAGGCCGTTACCAGTACCGCCTGACTGGCCCTTGTGCCGGTGGCATGTAAAAAGTACCCACTACACTCTCAGTGGTTGGCGTTAGGAAGGGCATCCAGCTGTAGAAACTCTGCCAGATCAGATTGGAGTTTGGTGCAGCCATCTGGCTCGCCAGTCCTCAGTCAAATCGTCCAACTCATGACAGCATGGAAAGCGGATGTTAAATGATGATGATGATGATATATGATAGATGAGCAAAAACAAGAAAAAATACAAGAGGGACAAGTTTTCACAAATGTGTTATTAGTCTCATACTTGAAAAAGGAAATCAGAAAAAAGAAATGGTTAATAGAAAGAGGGGATGAAGGAAGAAAGGATGTATATGTGTGTGTCTCCTTATCTTGAGATTATGCGATAGCTGCAAATGAGTGTCACCATAAAACAAGCAGATGAGATATTGCTTGTTTGAAAACAGTTGACTATTGGCAACAGGAAGGGCATCCAATTGTAGAAAGTTTGCCTGTAACAAGTGTACATTAAAACGATGATGAAGACGACTATGATAGCTATTAAAAGAATGTTCCATATTTGGGGAACCAGTTATATAGCATTGCATGTTAATTTGGTAATTAAAATATGTAGTAATAGTAACGTAGGTATTGCAAAGCAATGTTTGATGATATAAGGGAGGTAATAAATAATTATTACCATATAACAAGTTGTACTTGTCCAATTTGGTCTCAATACTTATTTTGAACCTATACTCACAATTATACTTGTGCATAGAAGGATCTTTAAAGTTTATATGATATACTAGCAGTATAGCCCGGCGCTGCTCGGGATCAAGCTAGGATTATTAAATGATCAAGTGCTTTATTTCAAACCAAAATAAGTAACATGGACATCAGATTTGAGCGAAATCCGTTGAAATTGGTTTGGCTGAAAATGGTTTGCTGGCAATTTGATTGGGAAATCCCATAAGGAATCAGTTTATTGGTTATTTCCACTCATTGACTGTTTTTTTTTTAAAGTTGCATTAGAGATCTGCATAGGAAAAGGTTGATCTGAAGGTTTGCATTGGGGATGTGAATTGGAGTAACTTAGGAAAACTTACCAACAGCCTTAACCAAAAAATAAGGGGCCTGTCCCTTCTAGGTTAACTCTAATCCTAAACCCTAACCCTAACACCAACCCTAATCCTAACCCTAACACCCTAGTGGAAATCGTTCGGGTGTTAATCTGAAAAATTACCAAACCCTTTTTGTGGTCAGAAAAACGGGTTGTGGGGGGGGGGATTGACAAATTGTTACATTTTTGTTTCATAGTTGTGAAATATAAACAAAACTTTTGCTCCCAAAGTAGTATATGTGCGTGTGTATGAGAGAGAGAGAGGTGGGAGAAAGATGAACGGTTTAAAACAAATAAATGATTTAAAATAAATATATTTGAATTGTTGTGTGAGAAAGTATATATAATCTCATTATAGAATATAGTGTCTTTCAAAAACATCTTATATTTGAAACTATATCTCATGTTTAAGAAAAAAAATGCCTTTTACATTTTACACTAAACTACATTTTCATTCCTAATACGCTTTCTGCCTCCCTTTCCACTTTTTCGTTTTTTTTTTTTTTTTTTAGACGCTAACAAAGTAAACTCTGTCTTGCTTAGAAAAATTTGCTTTGATTTCTGTCTGCCTTACCCACTTTTTTCATTTTTTGGGGGGGGGGGGGGGACGCTAGCAAACACCGTATCACCCCCCCCTGTCACAAACACTATTTCTTTCTCTCTCTCTTTCACGCGCGTACGCACAGATTTGACTTCGCCATGTCAACAAACTTCAAAATTGGTTAAAGTTTATCGATTTTTACAGTTATACGCGGGTACCTCTGAGAGAGAAAGTTCACTAAAATGCACATAGGGTCATTCCGAATCTTCTCCAAAAATTGGAGCGACATGCGTGCTAATTTGTAGACGTGCATAAACCACATTCACGTACACACACACACAAAAATCCTCTGTTTTATAGATATTGATAAGGTGGTTGGGGTCTAAAGCCATGCATCAAAACATTTCATTTATATTATTAAAGCAGAAGTGTTAGCACATCAGGCAAAATGCTTAGCAGCATTTCATCCGTCTTTATATTCTGAGTTCAAATTCAGCCATGGTTGACTTTGCCTTTCATCACTTTGGGGTCAATAAAATAAGTACCCGTTGAGTACTGAGGTCAATACAATTGACTTACCCACTCCCCTAAGTTGCTGGCCCTGTGCCAAAATTTGAAACTGTTATTATTATTCATTTTGTTCATCATGTATAAGTACGTGTTCATTATTTTATTCAATTTTAGAAAAATTGAAACATGTCTTAAACAACTATGGGGTGTATTGAGCTTATTTTGCGTGTGACTTTCGGACATCTCAATATTGGCCAGATTTCTCCCATTCTATTCCTCTTTCTTTTTTCTTGCATTTATGACAAGGAGGTACATTTCCTACCTGGTCAATAAGATTGTGCTCTCCCAAAAAGGACATCGCTTCATCTTCACTTGAGATTATTTTGTAAAAGTCTCTCGCCAGCATGGTGCTAGTGTGAACAACTAAATGGGCTAGAATTAATTGAAGGCCACAAGTGGGTTGTTTGGTAGAGTGCATTGTCATTTACGGTAGGTTGCAAATAGCAAGGTCGATATCATATGATAGTAGCACCACATTTGATCACCAAATATTGGAATATATAAATTCCTTATATTGGTACAAACTTACAAATTTGTAAAGGAAGACTGCAAGCAATATAATTGCCTGATAATTCATGAATGCTATTTTTTTGTCTCTTGTGCATCACCCCCACCACAAAAAAAAACTGTGATGCTAAGCAATGATAGTCATTCTGGATCACATCAGTACTTTTTGATAAACGTCAGTATGGAAAACTTAAAGTAAATTGATGGGACAAATGATAATAAGATCCACCAACCTATCTAGGAAGGCAATAACTCCAAACAAGAACTGATGCAAACTATGACAATCTGTCCAATCTAAGCTAGTATGAAATGGGAGATAAAATAATGATGAAATGAAACCTGATGTTGATTGGTAGGTTCAGAAAAGATTTAACCAATACTGCCTTAAAATGATGCTGAGAGATTACAGAGAATATGTATTTTATTTCATAACATCAGTTAATAAACATGACATGTAAAATCTTGTAGACGTGTACAGTAATTCAAAATGATTTAAACGCACAATTCAGACGAGCATTATTTTACAATTTATTTCATTTATAGATAGACTTGTTTTAGTACATTTGAACATTTTCATTGTTGGAACAGTAACTTTTCAGCCTTTGTAAAGGATTCTCCTTTCTACAATTGACCACTCAACCTTAATTAAGTGCACATCTATAACACTATTATAGCTATAGTGACCTTTGATCTTCAAAGTTAATATTCAATGCAATTCCTTAAGACATTTCAAACCAATAAGTGACTGATTAGAATTTTGCATTGATTTCAATTATCAAATGTAGACTCACATATCATCAAAGTACACCGTGTATAAAACTAGGATCCACCAAACAAATAACAATTAGTTGCTGGAATAGTAGCTTTGAGGTCACATTGTTATATATTATGTTGTAACCCTAGATAGGGCACAAAGCTTTTTTGACAAATTCAGCTTGGCCGAGGACAAGTACAAAAACATACTTGGATGATTAGCAGTAAGAAGGGACACAACTATCCTTGTCTGGTTATTAAACACCTTTTTCATGTGATGTCCTGCTAAGGAATAAACTAAGAAATGTAGAATAGGGCATCACATGAAAAAGGAGTCTAATAATCAGACAAGGATAGTTGAGTCCTTTCTTATTGCTAATCATTCAAGTATGGTTTTTGTACCTGTTTTCAGCCATATATATATATATATATATATACATACACACACATATACATTTGTATGTATAAAACAGGATAAGTGACATGGTAGAGTGATAAAAACATTGAAACACTGCATGAGAAAAAAAATAAAAATTGAGCTGAGCCTAGAAATAACTGTCTGAAGAAGACAGCTAAAGAGTGTTGTAGGATGAATAAATTCAAACTCAATGCAGGACAAAAATGCACAAAATGAAGTTCATAGAACATAAACTTTAAATTACTTCATCAATAAGCCATAAAAGAAAATTGTTACATTCAGCTGTAAAAGTATTTGCTTTAATGATATACAATTTCATAAAACTTATCTCACCCCTGCTATCTTGAAATAATAGATATAACCCATTAAAAAAAATACGCCTATCAGTACCAATTAGTTGATTTTTTAAAAGTAATCAGGTCATTTGAAGACCTGATCAAACTCATAAGAATACTGATAACTTGATACTATAATGGAATAAAATAAAAATAGAGGTAAAATTGTGAAAGAAAAATAAGGAAACAACCTGCAATGTTTCATGTATAATTAATGTTAAACCCAGCTGAGAGAAGACAGTCAAATCAATGAGGACAATATGGAAAGGAATTCTTGTTCCAGACACACCAAGGAATTACTTCTCTTTCATCAGTTAAATGTTTTAATAACGGTATTTAGTAGAATAATCCTTTGGTGAGACAACAAGACCACGTCCCTTTCTTGCCCCTCGATACACAGTCTCAACAATATCAATGAATTCCTGACAATCTTCTAAGGCCCAGTTGATCTTATTGTTGTTACCAGTCCCTAAATCAATCATGATATGCTTATTACGATAGAAAAACATGACCGTGCAAGGGTCATACAACTCATACATCTTGTTGAAGTCAGGAACTTCAGTAATGTCTACAAGATAGATTACAACAAAGTTTTTGATTTTTTCAGCACATTTATAAAGTACTTCATCCATAACCATGCAGGTGGGATCCCAGTCGTGACCAAACCGGATGACAACAACACGATCCTCCTCTGAGAGAATGGCCTGGTCCACTTGCCAGCCATTGTGGAGATGAGGTAACATATACGACATTCTGGCTGGATTATTTTGTTTTACTTCTTCAAAGCCGACATAGAACACTGCAAAAGAAAAAAAAAATAATAAATACAGAATCAAAGAACTATAGTTCTTATTTTAATGTCCATATGCAGCCATGGAAAATTGTTGGACCAAAATAAATGCTACAATACTTGAAGTTCATAAAACCAGGAGGTGGGTTTTTTTGTATGTTAAAATAGGTTGGATGTGTTCCTCTTTCTTATAAATTACTGGTTTTAAACCTAATCCCATGCTGACAATGCCAGATAATAATAAAGTATAACATCAACTTACATTTGCAGGGTTGAAAATAAAAGCAATTCTTTGCAATTGTTACAGTGTAACAAGATTTTTGTTCTCGGATAGCAACTGTTGTTTCCTATTTGCTTACCTTCAGAAAGTATGAAAAATGGCTAATATTTTCTTCAAACTTTGCTTCTGCTACATTTATTCAAACCCCAAAGAATCCCTCTCAACATATGACTATGATGCTCCCCAACTACTCCTGCTCATGAACAGAGTTGCACATATTGTCAGCCACTAAAGGACATGTTCAACTGGTTATGGTTAATCAACTGACAAGCAAATTTGTGGTATTGAGCAGAATATTTGTTACAACAATAGTTCTGCTTTAGCAACTCAGCACTGAATCTGTCTGAAATGTATTGGAAAATACGTCAGTTCAAAACGTTGATGTCCAGGTCACGAAAACAAAGTTTGAAGAGAATAGTGGTCATTTTCTTTTTAATTTCTAGATAGAAGCAAATAGGAAATAACACTTACTGACCAAAGACAAAATAAATAAATAAAAATCTTGTTACAGTGTAATGCCACTAAACTACTTCCTTTAATTCAAATCCAAATAATTTAATCTACTCAAATTTATTTTTAAAGTACATATTTACAAGGAAAATTTCATATTTTTGAAGTATTTACAGTAAAAATTTCATAATTTATTTTTAAAGTATTTACAATGTAAATTTCCAAGTTACAATAGTAATTCATACACAATATTACATAATGATGGTAGAAATCAAAACAGATTCATAAAACTTAGTTATTAAAGTAGCACTTATATCTGATGGCAAATAAACTATCTCTGATTGTCTAGATTTGAATTTATTGGTATTGACAATCATGTGATACCAAAGGAAACAATATATAGATGTGGGCATAACTACAGATTTCTGTCCACCCCTGACTTTGGATGATCATAACTTTCAGAAAAATGGATATTCTTTTAATGAAATTTTCTACGAATATGTATTATATCATGTAGATTCCGAATATACAAATTTTGGGAGGAAAAGTGTTTTAGGAGGTGGTGGGGAATTTTGGAAAATTCACCGGAGTCCAATTCATCTTAACTTTCAAGAAAATGTATATTTTTTAATGAAATTCTCTACAAATATACCTCGGACTATGTAGATTCAGAGGACACATGCAATTAAAAAAGTTCAAACAGGGAATTATTCCATTCAATATCATGTTTATTATAGAGATTATGTAACAAACTGGGAATTCACTTAAAGAGAAAACAAAAATCATATGCAACAGATAAGTCGTCTTAATAACATATTTCTGTGTACCAGACCTTTAGCTGTTATTTTTAGCACAACGAATTTTCTGGTGAGGGCTTCATTTGCCTTCATTGCCTGCTTGTTCCTTCAGTAGAAATCTACGGATGCACAAATGCACAAAATGAAACAAATGTGGACGACTTGTTCTGAAACACTCCCGAGTGGGGAACAGTTCTCAAAAATAACCCCAATTCTTTCCCCCCTAAATTCCTATGTCCTTGGAATCTACATAGTCCGAGGTATTTTTGTAGATAGTTTCATTAAAAAATATCCATTTTCTTGAAAGTTAACACGAATTGAAATGGACTCCGGTGAATTTTCCGAATTTCCCCACCCACACCCTCCTAAAACACTTTTCCCAAAAATTTTGTATATTCGGAATCTACATGATAAAACACAAAACAAAGTAGAAAATTTCATCAAAAAATATCCATTTTTCTGAAAGTTATGATAATCCAGATTCGAGGTGTGGGGACAGAAATCTGTAGTCATTCCTAGATATGCTAGTTTTAATATATTTAATGCAGAGAGTATTAAAAACCTAAATATCTGGTGAGCATAAATAAATAAATATGAACCAATAACTAATATTACTTCCTTTTTCATGCAAGCATGAAAGACAATTTTGTACATATTTTGGTTATATTTTAACTTCATCTGCAAAAGTATAGTCCATAGTATCCTTGCCAAAGGCAAAAAATATCTGAAAGTGAAATATCATACATTGTCTTCTTTTTGTTTTTTCTTCTTCTTCTGCTGGTTGTGAGAAACTGGCAGACAACTGAGACTGCATCAAAGCAGAGAACGGATTCAAATTTTGGCACAGGGTCAATAGTTTTTGAGGGGATGGGGAAGTCGATTGTCTGGTACTTATTCTATCGACCCTGAAAGAAGAAAAGCAGAATTGTAGGTCATAGCGTAAAGATAGCTGAAATGCCTCTAAGCATTTTGTCCGTCGAGCTAACGGTTGTCAGCCAATTCGAGGCAGATAAAGATTTCTAACTTCAGTATTTATCTTATTATACACTGCACAAAGTATGTAACTAAGTACTACAAAGCATGGTTACCAACACTTTATGGATCCCACCAACGAAGCTTCTAAAGTTTAGAGTCTAAATCAGTGGTTCTCAACTGAGGTCCAGATAAGATGGGGTGGGGGTCAACAGTCGTATTTTAGCAGCCTATGAAAAAGTTTTGCTTCAAAAGAGGTATTTATTGCAAGAAACAACTAGATTTAGGTTTCTTTCTATAATGCTTTACATACTTCAACATGTTTCCGGCCTCTGAAACATGTTCTCTTTGAGGGTGCTACTTCAAATCTACACAAAAGAACGTGAGAAAAAGCAAAACAGGAATTTCGAAAGAAGCCTATAAACAGCTTTTAAATGTGGAATGGTTATCGGAGTCCACCAGAATAAAATAGTAATCAAAGGGGTCCATAGGTACTACCCCACACCTCATTTTTCACTTTTTCCGGAATTTTTTTTTTTTGTGAAATACGTAGAACTCGTAATCTTCATATTTTTCTATGTATTTCTCAAAAAAAAAAAAAAAAAATCCCCAAAAAGTGAAAAATGAGGTGGGGGGTAGTACCTATGGACCCCTTTGATTACTATTTTATTCTGGTGGACTCCGATAACCATTCCACATTTAAAAGCTGTTTATAGGCTTCTTTCAAAATTCCTGTTTTGCTTTTTCTCACGTTCGTTTGTGTAGATTTGAAGTAGCACCCTCAAAGAGAACATGTTTCAGAGGCCGGAAACATGTTGAAGTACGTAAAGCATTATAGAAAGAAACCTAAATCTAGTTGTTTCTTGCAATAAATACCTCTTTTGAAGCAAAATTTTTTCATAGGCTGCTAAAATACGACTGTTGACCCCCACCCCATCTTATCTGGACCTCAGTTGAGAACCACTGATTTAGACTCTAAACTTTAGAAGCTCCCTTGTTGGCTTCGTTGGTGGGATCCATAAAGTGTTGGTAACCATGCTTTGTAGTATTTAGTTACATACTTTGTGCAGAGTGGAGGTGCAATGGCCCAGAGGTTAGGGCAGCGGACTCGCAGTCATAAGATCACGGTTTCGATTCCCAGACAGGGCGTTGTATTTATTGAGCGAAAACACCTAAAGCTCCACGAGGCTCCGGCAGGGGATGGTGGCGAACCCTGCTGTACTCTTTCACCACAACTTTCTCTCACTCTTACTTCCTGTTTCTGTTGTGCCTGTAATTCAAAGGGTCAGCCTTGTCACACTGTATCATGCTGAATATCCCCGAGAACTACGTTAAGGGTACACGTGTCTGTGGAGTGCTCAGCCATTTGCACGTTAATTTTACGAGCAGGCTGTTCTGTTGGTAGGATCAACTGGAACCCTCAATGTCGTAAGCGATGGAGTGCCAACTTTGTGCAGTATAAATACTGAAGTTAGAAATCTTTATCTGCCTCGAATTGGCTGACAGAACCGTTAGTGGCATTTCGCTATAACCTACAATTCTGCCTTTCTTCTTTCAGGGTCGATAGAATAAGTACCAGACAATCGACTTCCCCATCCCCTCAAAAACTATTGACCCTGTGCCAAAATTTGAAACCGTTCTCTGCTTTGATGCAGTCTCAGTTCTATCTGCCAGTTTCTCACAACCAGCAGAAGAAGAAGAAAAAAAGACAATGTATAATATCCCACTTTCAGATATTTTTTGCTTTACTTCGGCAAGGATACTCTGGACTATACTTTGCAGATGAAGTTAAAATATAACCAAAATATGTACAAAATTGTCTTTTGTGCTTGCATGAGAAAGGAAGTAATATTAGTTATTGATTAATATTTATTTATTTATGCTCGCCAGATATTTAGGTTTTTAATACTCTCTGCATTAGATATATTAAAACTAACATATCTAGGAATAACTACAGACTTTTACACCTATTACACTATTTCTTTTTATTGTTTTTGTGCTCGGGTCAAACGCTTTAGTTTAACCCCCACTTTAATTTCACATGAATTATTTTGTCATATTACTACGGGAAATTACTCCGAAAGAAATCTTTGCAGAACGGTGAATAGATTGATTACATTATGTTATCGTAGTTTTGTGAGATTTGGCTGTTATTTCTGCTTGAAGGCCTGAGGGTATATACTCTTTTTTTTTTCTGTTGAAAAATTGAAATTTTACAAACGAATTTTTTTCAGAATCGTAATCTTCGTATTTTTCTACGTATTTCGCAAAAAAAAAAGAAAAAAAAAATCCGGAAAAAGTGAAAATTGAAAGGGGGGGGGGGGATTTTGAAAATGCGATTTTTGAAATTTTTTTTTCAGAATCGGATCCTCCATAACCAAAAAAAGTGGGATTCTGTAAAAAAAAAAAATCAATATATATCCATTTTACTGGAAGTTATGATGGAAAAATCGGATCTTGTGAAATTCTCCGAAAGTCCCCTCCCCAGGGTCATCAGCGCGCATTTTTTTTTTTTCATATTCGTTTTCTACATAGTTGTTAACACCCACCAGGCTGAGTTTTATTTTTATTTTTAGTTCCCGGGTGAAGATCTTTATATTGACCAATTTTTACACTTTCACCCACACGATTTCCACTAAGAAAAAAAAAAAACTCGGACTGCTTGCGTGGAATCAAGTACCATGACCTCCTCTCGTACGGGTGAAAGTATCAAAATTTACCGGTAAAAAATGGTTGAAAACCACTAGTCTAAAGAGCCATCCGGCTTGCTAGAAATAGCAGTCAAATCTCCCTCAAACCTGAGTCGGATAATGTGCTACGACTAGACGCACTCAAATGATAGGTCTCTTCAATTAGACCTATCCTTGGGGCAACAAGCAAGTAAATTTTAAGTGGAGAAGAGATGAGAAATAGTGACAACCATACCTTTTTCAAGAGCACTTGTAAGACTAAAGATGAAATCAAGGTGCCAGAATAGTTTCAACACATACGATATAGAATCCCTAATACCTTGTATATTGTTTTAGCTGTTATACTATTATTTTGCTTCGAGCCAATCCTGAACCTACAAGGAACCTGATGAAAAATATATTTCAACCGTGACCATCACGTTTACATTATCCAATGGGTCTTGTTTCGTTAAACAAAGTAAAGTACATTCGAACGTTATCTCTAGCAGGTCCAGCGGCTAGCATAGAGGTTCCCAATGGTTATTTAATTATACGTATATGTTATGTAAAGAGAAATATTGTTCAAAAGGTTCATCTCAATAGAAAGTAAACATTATCGAGTAAAGCATAAACAAACATTAATTCTTACCTTTTAATCAAGAACATGACACTACAACCGGAAGTCGCTATAATGGTTACTAATACCGACGGAAATAAATTCAGTGTTAAAAGATTATATTTTATTTTACATTACTGTAGATATATATTTGAATTACTTTTTAGTCAACACAATAAAATATGGCAAAATCAATTTTGGCATTTATTTTTTCTACTTTTGATTTAAATATTTTTCGGTTTCATTTTAATATACATTTCTTTTTATTTTTGTATTCACTTCTGACTCAACAACATGGCAGCCATCTCGAGGGCAACTGTTGTCCAGCTTGGACAAATTGGTCAGTAATTTTGCTATAGAGATATATATTTATTTAAATATGTTCTGAATGTTTATAGAATATCTAGTATTCTCTTTTGCTATATCCTATTTAACTACAATCAATGATTAGGACAGTCTCTATCCTCGCTCGTCCTCCAACAACTTTGTTATGAATGTTGTCCTTTCACTCGCCGCTTTTCATTCAGTTATTTTCGGCGACTTAGTTCTTTTTATCTTCCAATTGTAAATACCTTTCGGGCTCTAAAATGATTATTTCTAAATAGAAATCTCATTATTAGCGAATATATTTCTAATCTATTTTTGCTTATATTTCAACCAAGAATCTTTCCAAATTTGAAGGTCATTCCAGGTGTACAGAGAGCAATGTTTATATACATATTCCATATTTATTTTTTTGTATTCCTCAGCCATCAGTTCATATTTCTTTTCAGTCCGGATATCACAAACTTATCTTTTCGTTTTGAATTTTTGATCATACTTCACACAATTTACAGCTAATATCTTCTAATTAATCGGTCGAGACAATCACAATATTTTATCTCTGACGTGATTCTGAAGCACCATCCTGGAGGGTTTAGTCGACCAAATCAACCCAAGTACTTGCTTTTAAGCTTGGTACTTATTCTATCGATCTAGTTACGGGGACGTAGACAAACACCAGTTGTCCGGCGGTGGCGGGACACAAACACACACACGTGTGTATATGTCTGTCTGTATGCATGTATTTATGTATGGGCAAGTTTCTTCTACTATAGCCTCGAGCCGACCAAAGCCTTAGTGGATTTGATAGACGGAAACTGAAGGAAGCCTGTCATATATATATGTATGTGTGTGTGTGTATGTATTTGTGTATCTGTTTGCCCACCACCATCATCGCTTGACAACGATATTGATGTGTTTCCTTTCCCGTAACTTAGCGGTTTGGCAAAAGAGACTGATGGAATAAGTTCTAGGCTTTCAAAGAATTAGTTGTGGGGTCGATTTGCTCGACTAAAGGTGGTGCTCCAGTATGGCCGCAGTCAAATGACTGAAACAAGTAAAAGGAAAAAGAATATATATGCGTAGGCTTGAAAAAAATGAAGCTACTATACTTCACTGGATGTGTAATGTCAGTGTGCAATACACGACAGAGTGTCAGCGCCCCAAGAGAAAAGTTGGACATAAGAAGCATGGTGTGCAAGAGAGATGACTGCTGGTTTGGTCATGTGTTGTGTATGGATGAGGACAGCTGTATGAAGAAGTGTTGCACCCTAACAGTGGAGGGAATTTGTGGAAGAGGTAGACCCAGAAAGACATGGGATGAGGTGGTGAAGCACAACTTTTGAACGTTGGATGTCACAGATCCAGTGACAAGCAACCGAGACCTTTGGAGATATGATGTGCTTGAGAAAACCCGGCAAGCCAAGTGAGATCGTGGCCTATGCCAGTGGTGCGATGCGATGCCCTTCAATCATCAGGCAATATGCCATGCCTGTGAAGACCTGTTGAAGCAAGTGAGATCGTAGTTGTGCCAGTACCGCCTGACTGGCACCCATGCTGGTGGCACGTAAAAAGCACCATTCGAGCATGACTGATGCCAGTGCCCCCTGACTGGCTCCTGTGGCAGTGGCACATAAAAAGCACCATACAAGCATGGTTGACGCCAGTGCTGCCTGACTGGCTCCCATGCCAGTGGCATGTAAAAAGTATCCACTACACTCTCAGAGTATTTGACATTAGGAAGGGCATCCAGCTGTAGAGACCTTACCAAATCAGGCTGGAGCCTGGTGCAGCCTCCCAGCTTGCCAGTTCTCAGTCAAACTGTCCAACCCATGCCAGCATGGAAAGTGGGCGTTAAACAACAACGATGATGATGATGATATATTATGACTAGCTTCCACATTTCTCTCTTCCAAATTGGAACTGAACCTGAAACCACGTCTGTGCCTATGTCATAATTAAGAAAAAATATGTATTATAAACTCAAATTATGGTTAATTAAGATGTGTTAGGTGATATTGGAGTATAACTGCTTATACTTTTGCAAACTTTAGCTTATTCTATCAATACAAAATCTATATTTTGAAAAAAAAAAAAAAAAGCAAAAAATAAACATGTTCCAACTGAAAATATTTCCACACCAATCTACTACACGTTATAGGAGAATCAGTTATTGCAAATCAATATCACAATCTATTAAATTGTCCCAAAACATTTCATTATCAATTTTAAAATTGTTTTCCTTTTTTCAATTTCAGGGCAACACATCCCTCCAGTATTTGGCTGTGTGTATGTTAATAAGAGAAATGCTAGCAGTGGTACAATGGCTGCAATGAAAAGAGGGCGTGGTGGACGTTCCTCATTCAGTGGAATTGTTGCAACAGTGTTTGGAGCAACTGGCTCTTTAGGGAAACATGTTGTGAATAAACTTGGTAAGTGTTGATCTCCATTTCCAAGGCAACTTTGTAATCTGTGTTTGTCTTGGAATTAGCTTCTCTATACTTTCTTACATTTTATTTTACCTCATCACTTTTTATTTATCTAATCAGAATCTAATTAAATTTCATTTATGAAATTTATTTAATATTTGGTTAAAATATTCAGGGCTGAATATGACTTAATAAATAAAGCCAACGAAGACTTAAGAAACATTGTTAATAGAACAGCTTATACTCAGAAATAAGAAACATTTTATATAGTAATTTTATTATTTTAGTAAAAACCATTAAGTATAGAAACCTAACTGGCATTTACTATATTTGCTTTGCCTTAGATGTAAAGTATATGGTTACAACTATCAGAAAGACATTTACACTTATTTAGTTATAATGATGAGATTAATTATTCTGTTAGAAAAATATCTCCTTCACAGCAGTTAACCCTTTTGGTCTCTTGTCAATAGAATCTCTACTAACTCTGAGGAAGTGTCCTTTCCTCCATTTCTTAGCAATGATGATTTTGTGAGCAGTACTTCACAGAGAAAGCTTCAATGTTTGCTACTTGCATTGCATCCAACTCCTCGCAGCACACACTTAATAAATCTCTTGTAAAACCATCTCATTCCACTCCACCAGGCTCACCACTATGTACACATATGCAACAAAAGTGACAGTACTTCAAGTTACTTCAAATCAACATCACCAGCCCAAATAATGTTCCTTCTACTATTCTCTAACAATGTGCCCCTGAGCTAGTCCCCATATTTGCCAATGTCTTTAATCTTTGTCTATAAGGATATATCCATATATTTGGAAACAAGTATCCCATTCTTATGAAGGTCAACTTCACCTTCTCTGTCAACTACTGTCTTACTGCACTCATTTTCAGAATCTCCAACATGGTGACAGTTGCGTTATTACCCTCAACATCAACAAAACTTTTAACTGTGTCTGGCACACAAATCTTCTGTCAAAACTGCACACTTATGGACTCCATCTATCTCTCAACTCTTGAATTGGTAGCTTCCTGTGAGATCACACTATTACAACATATACTCATGGAACTCTCTCTGGCCTACACAATATCAGCTCTGGCATGCTTTAGGGTTGGGCTTTGTCCCTCACACTCTTCTTCAGTGACCTACTCACTGTTACCTCCAACAAAGTACACTTCTGTACAGATGAGAAAACCTCTCGTTCTTTCATGATCTGTCACACTGAGTGTTGTCCACATGCAACCCAGACATCATGGATCCAAATCTGTATTGAATCCATGAACAAAGATTTCAAAAATATCTTCCATTGAAATCATACGACTCTTGTCTCCTTCAACAGCAAACAAAAACACGTTCATTGCCTATATCAAAACACTATCACATCATAATCATGGATGCTCTCTCCCAAAGACTGCATCCCAAACACTGATTTTTTTTTTTCCCCAGAACCAAAATCTGCTTCATTTTCTAACTACAAATTCTTCTGATTGGGTAACAGTTTTAGAGTTGGCATATTAGACATAATTTTGTCAAAGAAATGGATTTAAAGTAATTAAGGTAGTTAGAATGTGTGGCAGAATTATGATGTTTGGACTAGGGATAGACAACACAACACTAACAGATGCACCACAATAAGACTGTCATATGAACTAAAGAGCTGATGGCTTCTCTTATGTATATTGAAACTATGGTTATGGTACATGAGCTGAAGAGGAGTCAAGGTTATCAGAGTTCTGTGATGCAAATGACCTTACCATTTGCAATATTAACTTCAGGAAAACTGATCAATCTTGTGATCACATGTCACTCATGTCAGGTGATCATGCTAGCTAGATAAATTTCCAACTCACTAGTAATGGACTGGACAGATTGTTGTGTCTTTCGCTGGTGTAAAATGTACACAGCAAGCAATTGATGTCATCAAAGTAAGAGCTAGATGGACCTTGAGGCAATCTGGAAAAGGAAGATATGGAAGCTAAAGATCCTTCAAGTTCAAAACTTCTAGGTTAATTATAAGAGGAGATAGAGACTTATCACATAGATGACAACTTTGAGTTTCTATAAGATACTCTACTGTGAGACACAGACTAGATCTGTGGATGGTAGATTGAGCCAGTAAACCTAAGTGATAGGCTTAGAAAGAAAAAAAGGAGTTAGAAATATCTGGAAACAAAGAGTGCAGCAGAACGTAAGAAAATTATCAATGTTCTGTGATGTGAGGATCTGGATCAGATGTGTGAGATGTTCTGGTTATTGTCATCAAAGTGTGTGTTTATAATGGTAGTGGTATACTAGCCCACATTGCCACTGAGAAGAATGAGACAGTAATATTACCATAGCTAAATGAGAAGGAAAACAGAAAAAGGTAACTCTAAATAAATCCCACAGTGGGACCAGCTGTTGACAGTGACAGCTCTGTGATTGAAAAGGCTGTAAAAAGGATCTGAAAAATAAGGGAAGTAACTGGGTCATGGAGAATAATCACAGACGAGACTTACGCTTGTCACATAATTAGTCATGTACTACAAAAAGAAGTCATTCTTAGAGGAGATGGGAGATGACAAGTGCACCGAGTGGCTCTTGCTATGCTAGAGAAGACTTGCCCAATTATATCAAATATGAAAAATGGATGATGATAAAAAGAATAACAACATTGTCTTTAGTCAATGGATCAAAAAAATGTTATGAATAAAACTGAGTATTAATGTGTAGTTCGAAAAATTCAGAGATCAGGAAATTGTTGGAGCACAAAAGAGAGCAAAACGTTCTGGTTGATGATAGTGCAGTGGGCTTATTCGAATGGAGATGGAGAGCAGCTTGTTATGATAAGTATTGTTTCTGGTTATGGAAGCAGGGAAAAGACGGAAAATTTCTGCACTGCTAACAGTGGATATAATATTTTGTAGGTAAGATTGGCTCTCAAGTCATTGTACCATACAGGGGCGAGGCTTATGAAGTGTTGCGACTCAAACTATGTGGTGACCTTGGACAGATTCTCTTCTTTGTATGTATATTTTATGTCTTTATAAAATTCTATTGTTTCATAATTGTCAGATCTAAATATTTATATTTAAATAGTTTGAGTTAGAGTTTATTTTTTCTTTAACATTTCTTTGTGTGTGTTTTTATTCTGTTTTATTTTATTTTTACTGTAACATCTTAATTCAAAAATGAAATTCTTAACTTCATTTTTTACTGAAGTGTGACAAAATTCTCTTGGAGTTTTACCACATAGCTACTGTTTCAATCACATGTAACCTAGTCAAAAATATATTTTATTATTGTTGTATAAGTTTTATGATAGATATACAATAGTTCTAACTTCCTTCTGAACTTAGTATAACTCTTGTGATTTTTCTCATGCTTGGTAGCCATACAGCTTGAAGGATGATGAGTCTGTCCAAAAAGTCATGAAGTATTCTAATGTTGTCATCAATATGGTCGGGCGTGACTGGGAGACAAGGTATGTATCTAAAATAATGTTTCTAATATAATTTGTGTTCTGTAAGGGCATAAGTTTCTACACTTCAGCTATTTTAGTGTTGTCTATCATCTTTCTTAATATCTTCTTCTATAATTCATACTTTCGACTTCGCTGCTTTCTTTTCGTCATGTTAAATATGTTTGTCTACAGTATAATGGCTGAGTGGTTAGAGCATCAGGTTTATAATCATGAGGTTGTGAGTTTGATTCCTGGATCTGGCAGTATGTTGTGTTCTTGAGCAAGACACTTTATTTCACGTTCCAGTTCAACATCACTGGTGCCAAGTTGTATCACCTTTGCCTTTCCCTTGGACAATATCAGTGAATGACCGAAGGGGGGTCTTTTTACTCTACAATACTGTATTTTAGGCAGGGGCTAAAGATAGTAGGGTGGGGATAATATAATTAATGTTTAACTTATACCATTGCTAATTAGTTGGTGGACAAAAATGTAGGAGTTTTGTAAATGAGATTGTTCAGAAATCATTGATACCTCTCTTGTAGACACTGGCCCTCATGCTGGTGGCACGTAAAAGCACCCACTACACACTCGGAGTGGTTGGTGTTAGGAAGGGCATCCAGCTGTAGAAACTCTGCCAGATCAGATTGGAGCCTGGTGCAGCCATCTGGTTCATCAGTCCTCAGTCAAATTGTCCAACCCATGCTAGCATGGAAAGCGGACGTTAAACGATGATGATGATGATGTTTTCTCATCATTGTTATTTTATTGCCTGTATCAATTACAGGTGGATATATTTTTTACATTTGATAAAATAAGAAAGAGGAGAGGTTTTCTTGACTGTAGAGTTATAAGAAAATGACAAGCCAAGTACAAATCTGTAGAGTCACTGCATTGCCATTATGCTGGGAATTATAATGGTTCAATCTTTGAACCATCTTAAAATTCAGCATATATTTAAATCTGAATGCTATGATTCTGTAAAATATTGAAATGCTTACAACTGACTGGTACCAACTATAGGTGATATTAAGTTAAGAGAAATATTTGTTGGGATGTGAGGAGACCAAAATAAAATAACAATTGACAACAAAAAGCTAACTTTATACAGGGATATTGTGTAATGTGTGTAGGAAGCTATGTTGATTACCAAGGCTGTGAATCATGTAGTGGTAAACATTAGTGAAACAAAGTTGTGGTAACCTTGACCATGAAATATACTGTAATGGTAATCATAGTGGTGAAAAATATGTAGGTAAAAACAGAGATAATAGTAGTAACCATGCCAATGAACTGAGATAATAACAGTACCCATGACAATGAAACATAATAGTGGTAATCATGATTGTTACTACAGCAGTGAATGTTATCGCAGTTGTAGCCATTGCAATCAAAAATATAAGATATAACCAAGCTATTGTCTGACAGGCTGTTATTCATCTTTGTGTTTTCAGGAACTTTAAATTCAATGATGTCCATGTTGATGGTGCTCGCAGGATTGCTCGTCTTGCCAGGGAGTGTGGTGTAGAAAGACTCATCCATTTCTCCTCTCTTAATGCTGGCCCAGATCCTCAAAAAATTTTCCTGAAGACAGGATCTGAGTTCTTAAAATCCAAGGTTAGTATTTCTGACTGACTGTATACTGTTTTATGACAATTACTTTATCCATTTTCCATTATTAACATCAGTCAAGGAATTCAGCAAAATCAGATAATTCCATGAACTCTTGTGTAAGAAAAGAGTTCAATATTGACATGGTCTACCACTAACCTACTCATCACTGGTCACTTTGGACTCTGCTTTACTGTGATAGTGTTTTTTTGATATAGGCGATGAATATGTTTTTGCTTACTGATGAAGGAGACAAGCATCATATTGATCTCAATGGAAGATGTCCTTGAAATCTTTGTTCATGGAGTCGATACAGATTTGGCTTAACGATGTCTAGGTTGTATGTGGATAATGACTCTGGTGAGACAGGTTAGCAAAACATGGGAGGTGCTATCATCTGCACTGAAGTGTACTTTCGTTGGAGGTAACAGCATGTGGATCATTGAGGAAGAGTGTGAGGGACAAAGCCCAACCCAGGAGCACACCAGAGTTAATATTGTATAGGCCAGAGAGAGCTCCATGAGTACATGTTGTCATAACTGTGACTGAACACGTATCTTTATTGACTTAATCCTTGTGCTATGTCTTCAAGGTTACTGCAAGTTTTTATTTTGTCTCCTTTTACTTAATGGTTTAGAACAGTGGTTCCCAACCTTTTCACTACCAAGGACCCTTTTTATTTAAATGAGATTTCTCATGGACCCCTTTTAATGTGCTTATTCTTATGTGTGTGTGTGTATATATATATGTAAATTTTGAATTTAGTTCATGGACCACCAGTACTACTTTTGCAGACCACAGGTTGGGAACCACTGGTTTAGAAGATGTTTATTAACCAAGTAAGATACAAAATTCTAGGTGTTTGGATGTCATTATCTTTATCCTGCAAAACAATTATAGTTTGCTTCAAATACCACTCTGATAACAATTCTTCATAGTCTTCATGATTGATTCTTATTTTTTCATTCAGTATGAAGGGGAGTTAGCAGTACGTGAAGAATTTCCTGATGCAACCATCTTCCGTCCTTCAGATATGTATGGCTCTGAAGATAGATTCTTATGTTATTACTCTAATGGATGTAAGTAAGACGTTTTATTTTGATTCAGAAATAATGTTTATTTATACTTGATGACACTATTTTCACACCTTCTGTACGTCTTCTCCTTTGTTCCTTAATATTGTTTATTAAATCTCAAGTACTTTGCTCCCCTCCTCACACCTAGTATTACTTCGTCGACTTCTAATTTTACTGATTACTATCAATGGAGTAATGCTGTTTTTCTTGTTTGTTCATGTAGGGCGTCGTGGTAGGGGGTATCTCCCGTTATGGAAGAAAGGCACTGAAACAATCAAAGCACCAGTGTTTGTAAGTTTTGCATTCACTTTGATAATGTTGCAAATATTTTACACAATATCTGTATAAAGAGTTTTGGAATCTTTTTTGTGTGTGATCTATACTACAATATTTGTTGTTACGCAACAGTACAGAATAAGTCTACACAGTATCTCCCATATATTTTTACTGTTATTTGCTTTGTGCAGAAAACCTAAAACCTCTTAATTCAAAATTAAAATTCTTAAATTCATTGCCATTGACCAATGTAAGATATGGGTATTTGATTCTACACAAAGAGCACAAATACATTTTGCTTCTGTCATTCATTCATGTGTAATGCTACCACTTAAATTTTAATTATATATATATACACATGCGCGCGCACACATTCATATACATAGATTGTACTGTGATAGATCTTGTAGAAACCTTTTATATAGATTTACTTATGCATAATATTAATCTTTTGAGACCTGATATGGTTTTCCAAATATTACATGCAATATAAATAATATAATACCGTTACATTTCATGTATACATACAAAATGATCTTGTATATAAGTATATGAATTTATTACTAAATACACTTATATACATGTCTTGTTTTATATAGCAATCAGTTTCATATCTGTTATAAGCAGTCTATCTAATAGTGATATACCTATTGTATGGCATCTGATAGAAAGCATTGTCCATACAGTACACATGTTTATTCTCATGAAATGTGATTTTTTTTGGTTTTTGTAAAGACTAGTTTATCTGGAGTTAAGAACACATTTGATAATTGTAAATGGTAAGTGGGTGAAGATGCAGAGAATTTGGATATAGGGTCCACAATAAACAAACATTGATACAAGACCAAAAGATATTTGAGTATAAAAAGTCTGGCTATATAGTGTAACTGGAATGCAAATGCATATTTTGTTTCAGAAATGTACATTTACCTTCCAGTATATCTTAGCATTCTGCATAGTTGGGAAACATGATCACAGTAATAGATGAAAGATTGCTAATTCCATCCAGAGCTAGAATGCCAGGAATGTCTTGAGGATAAGCTATATCAACAAAGTAGTAGATGATGCACCTTATATCAATAGAATAAGGACACAAACCCAGATGTTTTTGAGTTGACAAGAAGTCTGAAGACAGCCTAGTGACATAGTTGAGGAGGAAGGACCAGTTTCTGATGGAACCAAGATAGTAATTCAGAATAGAGCCAGATGTGAAATTCTAATAGCTCTCTTTGTGACTTGTTCAGAGTGAATTAAGTCTAAACTAGGAGACAGGTATGTCTAGCCAAGGGAGGAGCAGAAAAAAAGTTTGCCTATGTTCAGTGACTTGAGGACTAAAGACTTGAAGTGTTTCGGATTGCAAGAAACTGTGTGAGAGAAAATTGTGATGTCATAGAAGAGAAATGTGTCCACATGGATGATAGTGCCCTTGCATTTAATGATTCTGTAAAGAAAGAGGCTTGGAAATGCCATTATGAAAGACTGCTGAAAGTGGAGAATGAATGGGAAGAAGAGAGTCTGCCAAATTATAACCCAATTGAGGGACCAGCTATCCAAATTAACAGTAGGTCGGTAGATAAAGCAATTAAGGATATGAAGACAAGGAAAATCCCCAGCCCATCAGGAATCACCGCTGAAATGCTTAAAATATCTGGAAGTGTGTGTTATGGTCTAGTCACCTGTTTTGTAAATCAGGTGGTTCATGAAGGAGTCATATCCATAGTCAACTGCTACAAAGATAAAGGTGATACCTTAGACAGAAATAATTAAAGAGGTATCAAATTGTTGGATCAGGTGATGAAAGTTATGGAGAGGGTCATAGCCCAACTAATCGGGAAGAGAATTAGTTTAGATAAGAGGCAGTTTGGTTTTGTGCCAGGGAGAAGCACCACTGATGCTATATTTCTGGTAAGGCAGCTGCAGGAGAAATACATAGCTAAAGATAAACCTCTATACTTGGCTTTTGTTGACATGGAGAAAACCTTTGACAGGGTCCCCCCGATCCCTTATTTGGTGGTCAATGCGGAAACTAAGGATAGATGAGTGGTTGGGGAGAAATGTACAATCCATGTTCAGGGATGCTACCAGTAAGGTGAGGGCTGGTAACAAGTATAGCAAAGAATTCAGGGTACAAGTAGGGCTTCATCAAGGATCTGTCCTCAGCCCTGACTTGTTCATCATAGTCCTCCAGGCAATAACAGAGAAATTTAAGACAAGCTGCCCCTGGGTGTTCCTCTGTGCTGATAACCTTGTTCTTATAGCTGGATCATTACCAGAACTAAAGAAGTTCCAGGTATGGAAGCAAGATCTAGAATCGAAGGGCCTTAGAGTTAACCTAGCAAAAACCAAAGTCTTAGTAAGTAGGAAGGCAGACAAATCACAAATCCTTTCAGGCAGATGGCCCTGCTCGATCTGTAGAAAAGGTGTAGTTAGAAACTCCATAAGATGTACCCACTGCAAGCTCTGGATACATAAGAGGTGCAGCAATATCAGAGGAAGGTTAACAGGAAAAATAGCTTTTGAGTTTGGCAGATACACAGGTACAATAAACATCGAAAATGTACAGAAAATAGACTCCATCGACTGCTAGAGGTAGTAGATTGCTTCCGTTATCTAGATGATCAAGTTAGTAGTAGAGGTGAATGTTCCAAGAGTGTAGCTGTGAGAATAAGAATAGGCTGGGCAAAGTTCAGAGAGCTGCTACCTCTGCTGGCAGCAAAAGGCCTCTCGCTCAAAGTAAAAGATTGTATGGTGCCTGTGTGCTAACAGCTATGCTACTTGGCAGTGAAACATGAGCTCTGACCACCAAGGACATGCATAGGCTTGAAAGAAATGAAGCTAGCATGCTTTGCTGGATGTACAATATCAGTGTGCCTGTTCGATAGAGTGTAAGCATCTTGAGAGAAAAGTTGGGCATAAGAGGCATCAGGTGTGGTGTGCAAGAGAGACAACTGCGCTGGTATGGTCATGTGATGCATATGGACAAGGATAGTTGTGTAAAGAAGTGCTGATCTTTAACTGTGGGGGGAACTTGTGGCAGAGGTAGACCCAGGAAGACATGGGACAAGGTGGTGAAGCATGTTCTTCAAACGTCAGGCCTCACAGCGGCAATGACTAGTGACTGAGACCTTTGGTGATGTGCTGTGCTTGAGAAGACCCATCAAACCAAGTGAAATTGTAGTCGAGTCTGATGCTGGTGTCACATAACTGGCATCCATGCTAGTGGCACCCAAAGAGCACCTTTCAAGCATTGGGCCTCATGAAGTCACTCCTTTTGAGTGTTGGGCCCCACAGAGGCAATGACAAATGACCGAGACCTTTGGCATTATGTCATGCTTGAGAAGACCCATCAAGCCAAGTAGAATTGCAGTCGTGGCAGATACTGAAGTCACGCAAATGGTACCTGTGCTAGTGGCCCATAAAAGCACCCATTACTCTTTTGGAGTGGTTAGCATTAGGAAGGGCATCCAGCTGTAGAAACCATGCCAAATCAGACTGGGGTCTGGTGCAGCCTGCCAGCGCTGGTCAAATCGTCCAACTCATGCCAAGATGGTCAATGGACATTAAATGATGATGATGATTCATTGCCTAAATATACATTTGATTCATATTTGTTGGTTTGTTAAAGTAGAGATTGATGGATAAAGAGTATATTCCAAGATGATGAAGCAAAATTTACAAATTGACTTAAGAATGAATGAATTTTAAAGATAGGCATGGGAATAATAAGAATAATTTATTACATCGGGCTGGATAGTTAAAAAATTTCAGACATTTCATTTACCTTTTACTTTTTTTAGTCATTTGATTGCGGCCATGCTGGGGACACTGCCTTGAAGGGTTTTAGTCGAATGATCAACCCCAGAGCTTCCTTTTTTGTAAGCCTAGTACTTATTCTGTAGGCTTCTTTTGCTGAACTGCTTATGGGGACATAAACACAGACACAAAGACATGCACACACACACACAAATACATATATATATATATATGAGCTGCTTTCAGTTTCCATCTACCAAATCCACTCACAAGGCTTTGGTCAGCCTGAGGCTTTAGTAGAAAACACTTGCCCAAGGTGCTAAGTGGTGAAATTGAACCTGAACTATGTGGTTGGGAAGCAAGCTTCTTACCACAGCCACACCTGCACCTTTGTATCAATATTGTCCTAATTATTTTCCTACATGTTTTGTCTCTCTTTACAGGTATCTGATGTAGCTGAAGGTATCATGAATGCCTTGAAAGATCCAGCTTCAATTGGACAGACCTACGAAGCTGTTGGGTGTGTTACTCACACTTTACATTATTATTTAAATTATCTTCCTCTTTTCTCTGCTCAGACTTTTTTGTATTATATATTGTAAATTTATCTGTAACCAGTTAAGACAAATACTTCACCTTTCTGCTAAGCACTCGACTGAAGTGCAGACTAAAGCAAGCAAACAATGTGTCTTAACTAGGAACACAGTACAATGATTATGGCTGAATTTTTGATCCCTTGTCCAATATTTTAACCATCTTCCCACTTCATCTTGTTTGAAATTTCTGTCTTTGACAGAAGAAAGAAATATTCATATTTTTTAGTCACAATTCCAGTATATGAATTCCATCATATTTTCTGCACTATTGTATCACATTTCCCTTCACTACATCACATCCCCCTCACCTAGTACATCATATCTTCTCCACTGCTATACTTCTTCCCACCACTCCTACTACATCACACCTTGCTCACCACCTCACTACATCTTCCCACCACCACTTCTGTCCTGCATCACTGAGCTGTTGTGTTCTGTTTATGTAGTTTATACTTCTAGGTACCAGTGACACAAAAACGGGCTCCCATGCCAGTGACATGTAAAAGACACCCAGTACACTTTGTAAGGTGGCTGGCATCAGAAAAGGCATCCAGCCATAGAAACCAAGCCAAAACAGATGACTGGAGCCTGGTGCAGCCCTCCAGCTTACCAGCCCTGGTTAAACTTGCTAATCCATGCCTGGAAAACAGGCATTAAATAATGATGATGTTGATAAAATCTTTCTTGCCATAACCTTCAAATCCTGAACAGATTATAAATTGAATTTTATCTTTCTTCAAGAATCATAAACCATTGCCAGATTTTGTTAAAAGATATCTTTTTGCATTCTCACTCATCAGATACTGTATCTATTTATTTATAAATTCTATTTTCACATTTTTTTCTTTTCAGTCCCAATCGTTATTATCTTTGTGATTTGGTGGATTATTTTTATAATATCCTACGATGGAGAGGATACAAGAGAATTCCAATAACTCCAGTCTTCTTGTAAGTTGTATTCCTCTTTCTCTGTCTAGCTTTTACAGCCTGAATGTTCTGCCTCCCAATATAAACCATTCCACACCTGCAAATTCTTGAGACCAAAGATTGTTCCAAGCTGTCACGGTCATTGTTGCTAAACTTATAGCAGGCAGTGGATTACAAGTGTAAGTTAGTGCACTCTCAGCAAGTGGGAAAAAGAGTTGATGATAATGTAGATGACAATAACAGTCAAGATGCTGGTGAAAATGAAGATGTCACATTTTATTTTAGAAAAATTGACCAAAATGGAATGTTAGCATTTTTGTTTCTGGTTTAAAAGCCAACTTTGTTTGATTAGAAAGTTCATCTGTTGTCTGTCAACTATCTGAGAAGCTTTGAATGTCATAGCTACTGTTTTTTTATGAATAATGGATTTGAATTGCCCACCTCTTTAACCGAGCAGCTTTAGGTTATATGTAAGTCAATTATGAACCCCTGGCATCTGAGGCTTATTCACTGTAACTTTTCTACAGGTATAGCTAAGTTCACTTCTTAACCATGTGATTTCAGATTCGGTCCCACTGCACAGTACCTTGGGCAAATGTCTTCTGTATCCCAAGGATGACCATAGTAGATGAAAACTGAAGGAGCTCATCATATGTGTGTGTGTATATGTATGTGTGAATTTGTGTAAGTGAGCTTGTATTTCTCTCGTGTTCATTGGTATGTAAATTAATATCATTGTCTTGCAGACTACTGCGAAAGGATGTAAACAAAAGGCTCCTTAAACAATATTATTTCCAATTTCCTACATAAATATGCCTGGGATTTTATTAGACTTTGAGATTATTACCTCTCTTGGAAATTGGTGGGCTTTTAGCAACAGTATTTTTCTGTGCATAGAAAAATACTGCCTCAATGTTCTCTTTTCTGATCCATGCAAGCATGGAAAAATGTACATAAAACAATAATGAGGTTGGTGATATTGCTGAAAATTTTCTAAATCAGAGGCTTAGTCTTGTCTCTGATGATTGAGCAGAAAATACCTTAAAATGTATTTGTTTATTCAGTTGCTTATAGTGTCTTTACTTGTGGTCAGATTCTTGTGAAAATTAGTGATAGTGTGGGGAAAAAAATTTTGATGTAAGCTATCATTTGTGTTAAAAATAACGTGCATGTGTGATTGTTCATTAATCTCATAATAATTAAAAATATACACTAAAAATGATGATGGTGATTAACGCATTTAGTAATAGACATGGAAATACAAACAGCACAAACAAAATTTGTTTTTTCCTGAGGTTTAGTAGATTATTCATTATTGCACTTATAGGTAAGCTGTAACTCTTATTGAAAACAACATCCCCAGCTATGCATGAATTTTATCATTTGTAGGAACAAAGTTGTTGGCTTCTTTTTATTCCACATATAAATCACTTTGTTGGTGATAGTACTGTTCAAAACTCAATGGAAAGTCTTGAAAAAATATTCAACAAGCTGTGTATTTCTAGATCACCAGCACTTGTAAGATGTTCAGGTAATATTTCATCCAAGTGCACTTGATATAAAAAAAAAATCAAACAGGTCAAAGTCGGACATGAGCATGCATGGAAAAAAGTTAATATATTGCTCTTGTCACTGTCTCCAAAGCCTTGTCTGTCATTAATTCATTGATTAAACCATTGTCTAAGTTGTCTCAAAAATGATTAGAAGCTATTTTTTTAAAACAAGTTTTGATAAAAAAAAAAGAAAGGAACAATGAAAAAGCGCCCCCCCCCCCAATATCAGTGTCCATACCGAAGTAGGTTGTTTCTACACAGAAGGTCAACATTTCCATCAAGTTTCTTATTGGTATACTAGTGCGTTCTTTTAGATGGGTGTCTGTTACTAGTTTTTCTTGAATCGCTGATAGTGCTTCACCGGTGATTCAAGAAAAACTAGTGACAGACACCCATCTAAAAGAATGCACTAGTATACCAATAAGAAACTTGATGGAAATGTTGACCTGTGTAGAAACTACTTGCTTCAGTATGGATACTGATATATATCGACATGAGGAAGATTTAACTACGGGTTCGTCATTATTACCAAGTTGTGTTCACTTGTGAGTAACAGCTGAACATAGAAAATAAGTACTACAGATACTGTGCATGGAAAAGTAAACTCATCTCAGAAATTTTAAAAGTGAAAGATGGATGATTAAAGTGAGACAATTCACATTGTTAGTGAGATTGTCGGACATGTGATGTTGTATTCCTGCATATTTTTGTTTATTCCAATGCCTTTTGCATCACTCTTGTAATCTCACTTCTTCATACAAAAGGTTGAGGTATTAGTTGCTGTCTATAAAGCACCTAGGTGTTTGTATGTGGTGGCGGTGGGGGGGGGGGGGGCGTATGGCAAAGCAACTGAAACAAAATAAAATGAATGAAATGGGATAACAATTGACATTCACGAGAGATAATTCAGGAGTGTTTTAGCAGAGAATACAGAAACAAGACAAGTTCCCTATGTTCATTATTGAGTGCATGGGTTTGTTCAGATTAATATAAAGTACACAGTTGGGAGAAAAATAAGTAAATTACTCCATTTCTAGAATATTCCTCAGATGCAGTGGCTGGGGCATGCCTTGAATAGCTACTCTTGTAGTGTGTATGGTGAGTATACACTTACAAATAGCAGCTACTTTCGTAGTCTGTATGGTGAATACATATTTAGAGACAAGATCCAGCCATTACATCTTTGAAACATTTTAGAAATTAGCTATTTGCCTACTGTCTCTCAATCACATACTTCAAACCCCTCTGAGCATTAGTGACCCTATATGACATCTAGAGTAAACAAACAAATTTTGTGATGAACTCTTGTTTCTGCATTACTTTCCAGAATACCACTAAATGAAACTTTAAAACAGCTTTGTATAACCCCATATAAATCCTTACTACTTTCCATGGTTCTCCTGTTTCCTTATATCTTCTTTTACTTTATTGTATCCAATCTCCATTCACTCATATCTAGGAGTGTTATAAAGCATATCCTGCATTGGCTCCTTGTATGCATCAATGGGAATGCAAGACAGTGCAATAAGTCAAGGGAATGAAAAATGAGAATGTGCAGTTGTGAAGGAACGTTTAGCATTTATGTTACTCTATTAAATCTAATGCTTATTGATTCACAGTTTTGATCTGATCTTACATTATCTTGTAACTTCAAGATTTTGACGATGTGATTATTTAGTCTTAGAATGACATTGTAGGGTAGGTGTGAGAGGCCAGATTCAGTCAGTTTGAATATAAAACAGAATATTTGTGCCAGATATGGTTGGTGTAATTGCTAAAGTGTTAAGGAAACTCACTTATGTAATCCCTTTTAATAATCCAATTCTTAACTTACTTTCATTATACCTATACTAGAGTTATCCCCCTTATTCCATATTTATCACACCAACACAAGTTTTCTGTTATGCAATCAGATCATTTTTCTGTCCATCTTGTTATTTGTTGCTTGCCTCCAGTTAAAATGGCTAATAGTTCAAATGTTAACTAATTTTGGTTCTGGCTAACCAAATTGAATATGTTCTGTGTCCAGTATTGAGTGCATTTAGTCTGTTCATGAGCATTAAAAGTCATCATCATTATTTAACGTCTGCTTGGTGGACCCCTACCCAGAATTCTTCACTGTACTCGTTGTCAACCCTCACCTTACTGACAGCATCCCTGTACATGGCTTGTACAGCTCTCACTAACCACTTATCTATCCCTAGTTTCTGTATTGACCACCAGATAAGGGATCAGGGGACCCTGTCAAAGGTTTATATTTATATATATTATTATGTAACACTGTTTACATGTTCTTTTATACCATATTTCAATATAAGAACTCTTGTTTATTTATTAAATACTCTTCTGTATTTTATTACAGAGCCAAAGTTTGGGCTTTTTCTTACATGCCCAGTTACCCACTTTTGAACTTAGAGAAGCTTGAGCGGGTAAGTTTGATATTTTCTTATTCAATTCCATCATTCTGGTGTTAGGCCTTTGTAGTCATCAAAACAGTTTCTAAGTAACTTGACTGGAATGAATACAGTCCTAGGATAATTATACTCGAACGTTTTGATTTACTTCCCCTAACTGTTTTTTTAAATCTTGGTACTTTAACCAGTGATAAACATTGTAGCGTCCTTTCTAACAAGTGTTGAGATCCATTGCTTTAGCTAGCAAAGTTATGTGTGGTTGACTGTTCATACACAGGCATCATACAATCTACCTTTCACTCTGAATGGGAGGCCCTTCCATACTAACAGATGTAGTAGCTCTCTGAACTTTGCCCAGCCTATTTTTATTCTAGCGATGTAAACTTATAATTCTTATGATAAGATGTTAATATTGTTTCAACTGTTGTTATGACTTGATGTTTTTCATAAAAGAGTTTTATATATTATGTTGTTATGACAGTAATTTTTGATATCTTTTGTTAAAAGCAAAATAGTGAAAATATTGGTGTATTTTTTTTAGGAGCACATCACAGATGTCATTACAGGCTGCCCCACATTAGAAGACCTTGGGGTGAAACTAACTCATATTGAAGATCGTGCAGCATTTGAACTGAAACCTTTCCGGATGTATTCTTACTACTATGACCAGATTGGTGAATTTAGTGAACCTCTACCACCACCTATTGTAGCATAAAGCAGCACAGTGCTAGCTTATATTCAGTTTGTGGAAAATTAGATAATTGGAAAATTCTTTATCTGTAAATAAAAAAAGGAAAATAACATTCTTTCATAAGTTATTTCATTTTATAAATCTATTCCATGCTGTTGTTGTTATTTAGCTCAGGTCAGCTTTGATCAAAGGTATTCTGACTACTTACATTTATTCATTCAATACTGCACTGCTCCGACTTGCAAAAAGAAAAAAAGGATATTACAGGAAGTCTCTTACTGGATCTCTACACAGTTTGCAACCATTGAGTGATGGCCCTTCCAGCACAGAACTTGTGCACAACTATGCTGTCCGTGTCCTCCATTGGTGACAAAGCAAGTCTATTTAGACTGCACTGCTTTCCCAACAAGAGGACAGGTAAGAAAAGGAGCCCTAAACATGACTTGGTAGCCTACTGCAGCTGTCTGGTTATTCAGTGATGCAGTTGAAACATGAAAAAATCTAAGCATATTAACATTGGTTCTTGGAATGTGCGCACTCTACCAGATAATCATTCAGCACCAGAACAAAACACACCACTGATTGCCCTTGAACTAAGAAGTACAACATTAACATGGCTGCACTCAGTAAAACTCAGTGAAACACTCAGGAACAGCACAGTTAGAAGAATGTAACGGTGGATACATATTTTTCTGGCATGGAAGAAATGAGGATCAGCTGTGCCACTCTGGGGTTGGTTTTGCCATCAAGACAGGAGTAGCTAGATCCCTTCTTTCTCTACTGATAGGTATTTCTGATCACATCATAACACTAACGTTAGAGATTGGTTATAATGCTTGTGCTATGCTTGTCAATTACTGTGCTCAAACCATGGTTAGCACTGAGCAGGAAAAGGATGAATTTTACCCCTAACTCCAGTTGTCACCATAAAGATAAACTTATCCTTATGGGCAACTTTAACGCTCGTGTTGGTACTGGTATCAGGTATGGGAGGGTGTACTTGTCACCATGGTGTAGGTTGAATGAACTCTGGTGGTCTGTGTGTGCTCTCCGTCTGCCTTTTTTCAACAGTGAAATTGTAGCAAGATAACATGGTTGATGCATCCTAAAATTGGCATCTCGTAGATTATGTTATCACTAAGAAGCAAGATATTAGGGACTTTAATATTACACATTCCTTTCATAACACCTGCTGTCTCCCTAACCATTCTCTTCTCCATAGTAAGGCTACGTTCCATCTGAAACACACAAGATTATAAAACTCATCAGTGTCTAAGCACATTAATGCCTTTTGAAAACTGCTGAAAAGAAGGCTAAGCTCTCTATCAAATTAGACACTGTACTCAACACTGATGATATCAGTGATGACATAGAATCATCTTGGAAGGTTCTGTGTGATGCAACGCACTCTGCATCTGTAAAGGTTCTTGGACTTCCTGTCCATAAACATTAAGACTCGTTCAGCGATAACATCACAGATGTCCAGCAGTTGATAGATAAAATGCACAACTCTCATAAAACATAGATAAATAATAAAAGCTCATTCAGAAAAGAGAATGCTTATAACAAATGCAGAGGTCAGGTCCAATGTGCTGAGATAGATGAAGGAGGCTTGGTGGTTTTTCCAAGGCTACTGAACTTCAAGAAGCTGCAGACAGAAAGGATTTTAAAGCCCTTTATGATGGCCTCAAGGGTACAGTGTTATTCCTATTTTCCCACATTTTAAAATACCAGTAATTTGTATTTTTACTGCTTATGTTTGCTTCACTTGATATATTTCCAAAATTAAGCATTTTAATATACAAATATATTCCACATTATTACATGTACTATACGTTACTCATTTAATTCAAATCAAAAATACGCAAATGTATATCAGAATGTTTTTAGTTTTTTCTGAAGTGTGATGACTTTTAAAGTTGTTAAATGAAAGAATATTTAATTTTTCTATCTGATAACAATGTCAACAAATGAATCAAAACCCTACTTTTCTTATATGAAATTGTTGACCTGCTTGCACTTATTGGCCTTTTTCCTTTATTATCAGCTCTGTGTACTATGTCAAGTCCATGAGAAGCAAAAATGAAGAAAATTTCAGATTTCTACAGTTCTGCATCATGTCAAGAAAATGCAGGACCTTTGGAGATTGCAGAAATGCAATTCAGTGAAAACATTAATGATAAGCACTTCCAACATGCCAAGAAGTACCATCAAAATTTTGCATGTACCAAAAGCAATTTGTGCCTGGAATGAAACAAGACCTCTTTCCTCCATTATGAGTATATTATTGAACACTGTCATTAATTAGACTTATATTAACATCTGTATCGTAACCCAAGCCTACAGATGGCCTCAAATCCATGACTATACTCCTCAGGTTTTACAGTTATTGTACTGCTTGCAGAAATGAGCAATTTCGTCTTGGTTACATATCCTGCACAGAACCCTCAGTTTTTTAGGTACCCAATCAAGTCTTCTGCCTGCAGCTCTCATATTATTTATAGTGAATAAAAGTTACAAAATCTTTATGTTCAAGGGAGTCATTAGATACACTTAATGGGCTGGATATTAAAGAATACTTGATTAGTACAGGAGAACAATTGTGAACATAATTTCTGTTGAGTTTGCTTTTACACTTCATTTAGACTCAAATTGACATGCCGATTTCAAAACTACAGTGTTTTCTTCTATCATGTCAAGTTTTTTTTTTCTTACAGCTTACTCTCTGAATAAGCACAATTGGTAATAGGTAATAGGGCTGGTCAGCTGCTTTTATTATTTTCATGTGCCACTAGCATGTAAAAAGCAGCCAGCACACTCTGTAAAGTGTTGGCATCAAGAAGAGCATCTAGCTGTATAAATCCTGCCACAACAGACAGACAATTGGAGTCTGGACAGCTGTCAAACCGTCCAACCATGCCAGTATGGAAAACAGACATTAAATGATGATGATGATGATAACACTGGGGAACATTTTGAAAACATTTTTAGTTGTCTTGCTATTTTAAGATTAGTCCTACCTGATCAGGTGGTGCTGGTTTCAGAAATACCCTCAGAAATTTTCTATCACATCAAGTTTTTTGATAAACAAGAATTCATTTTTTACCAATAAATATCAAGTTTGCCACTAAATGCAATACTGAAATTAAGAAACTAACACAAACCAAATAGTTCTTTTTATTGTTTAACAAATATATTACACAAAATGTTTAATAACACACTTTAGGAAATACAAAAACAACCCTAATGTCTTCTGCTATATTTGTGCAGCAAAACAAAGTTACAGATTTTATGAAGAAAGATTATCTTTCTTATTTTGGTATAAAAGCCTAGACACTCCATATATTGTGTAAAAACTTGTTGAAACACTGAAATAGTGAGTATCTGAAATGCTGAAAGTTTCTAGCTTTGTCTGGTGAGAAAAAAGTGATGAGCAAGGAGAAAGATTTCACTAAGACATTGAAACCCTTGTGATTAGGTATCAAGTTAAGTGGAATACAGACATGAAGGCTGACTACTGGTGGACATTGGGGTTGTTTTTGTATTTTCTTCTCTCACAACTGGACATATTTTTGAAATACAAGACATATACATGGGAAAAGCATTTTCAGAATTGTCAACAGTATTAAAGTAAGCAAATGTAGATTTGTGAAGGCAAAGAGCATACATGCCATGAAGTTCTTTGACAATGCTTGGCAAAAAGTAACCTTGACCCACGTGACTTCACATTAAGACCGTATTCAAAATACTGATTCACCTGGTAGTCACACTACATCTCACCTGGTAGTCACACTACATCAAGCACAGTGTGGGCATATCTGCTGACAAATGTCACAAATATGAGACATATGATGCCAAGGACTACATCTGATCATATAAAGAACATTTTTGTAAAGCTCATAACATTTAAAATTGGTTAGATTGAAAATAAGTGACAGTTGCTTGAGTTTGATGCTTTTTATTTACTGAAGATACTTAAATCATGACTTTTGTTTTCACTTTTGTAATTGCATTTGCTTTAAATGATTCTGAAAAGGTATGTTTTCAAAGTTATGTTAAAATCCATACATGGGTTAGCATCTAATGAAGCCAAATCTGTCCTTAGATATGGTGACAATACAAGAAATGTTGGAGAATGGACATTTGAATTTGTAAAAAAAATCTTCATGTGATAGAGCAAACTGGATTTCATTTTTGAAATCAGCACCTCAAAATTACTAGGAAACATGTCTCCAACACCAGACAACATAAACCTTGTTCCCCAGTGTAATTAGCCATTAAAGTGCAGTTAACTCACAAGAAGCAGTCATCTTTTCAAACCACGACTGAAAGAGAAAAGAAGCATCACACCATTCCATTTTCACAAAATTAAATCTGTATATATTATTTTCTTTGGTTTTATTGCATCTATAATATTATTGATCTGTTTAACATTTCAAATCATTAGCTGGTCAATGTTATGAATATGTTAACACCCTTGATGCAGTAAGCATTTGTTTCACGCAGTCCCTAAACTCTGGTGTTGTTTTCTTCAAACGCTCAATAGCTTCTTCAGATCCAGTTTCCTTGACCAGGTGGTAAAAATTGGAGAAATACTAAGAATAGAGAAAATAGAAAATAATTTTTAAATTTAGACTTTTCCCAACGTTGGATAAAAGGAAACAATAAAATTAGTGAGGAGTGAGAAAAATTTGACTGATATTTCATTCAGGCCCTTTATAAGAAGAATACAAAGAAATACTTTGTCATGATCGGTCATTTTCAATTAGTAAAAAAACCTTAATTTGAAATAAAATTATCTTTCCATAGATCTAAGTAATTTACATTTGGCTACTCTAATCATGAAGAGTTTTTTTTTTCTTTTCTTTGTAAACTGCTTCATTTCAACTTTTGAGGTTAGCAGAACTACAATTATCTTTTATTTTTTACTTGTTTCAATCTTTGGACTTAAACCATGTTGGGGCAACTCCTCAAAGTGTTTTAGTCAAATGAATCAACCCCAGTAATTATTTTTTTAAAGCCTGTTACTTATTCTTTCAGCCTCTTTTGCTAAGCTATTAAGTTACAGAAACATAAACAAACCAACACTGGTTGTTAATCCTCACACACAACAGGCGTCTTTCAGTTTCTTTCTATTAAATCCACTCACAAAGCTTTGGTCATCTCAGGACTTTGCAGGAGACACTTGCCTAAGGTGCCATGCAGTGGGACTGAAACTGGAACCATGTGGTTGGGAAGCAGACTTTTTACCAATATCAATATTTTCATGCAATTTTATGGGGCATGTACTAATTATCATCCAACATTTTTGTTTTTTTTTTGTTTTAGAAAAACAAAGAATAGAAAACTTGGATTATTTTCTTGTTAGCTTTTTGATGCTCCATACATGAAATATTTTAACTTTAACTTTATGTAGAGTAGTTATACTTAACTATGAAGTACAAACTATTAACAGACCATAAGATAAAGCTATTACACAAACAGTAGCATATTTCTGATGACAATAAGACAGGATTTAAAATTTATTTCTACTCAGCTCTATCTTTGTGGTGATTATATGAAAAGTTGCTTTTATTGCCACTGTTTTATATATTCACCCAAACATACTTTTTACATGTTACTTATTTCTTGTTAATGGATGTGATGATGTTCTTATTTAGTTGAAATTGCTAATTGGTTTCGATCACTGGTCAGAGCTATTTTGCTTCTGTATCTAACTCCATAAGGAAAGCATACAAATCAGAGTTTTGCTGTGTATAATTCAGTTAATAGCAATGATATATTTTAATGGTTGTCCAAAATTAGACTTGTCAGGATCAATTAAGCTGTGTGTTCTGACATGACTGGATCTATTTAAAGATACTTTTTTTTTTTTTTTTTTACCTTTTCCTTGTTTCAGTCATTAAATTGCTGCCATGCTGGAGCACCACCTTGAAGAACTTTTAGTCAAATGAATCAACCTCAATACATTCGTTTTTTTTTTAAACCTGGTATTTATTCTATCAGTCTTTTGCCGAACAGCTGTTACAGGGATGTAAACATACCAACACTGGTTGTCAAGTGGTGGAAGAGGGATAAATGCAGATATATATATATATATATATATATATATATATATATATATATATATCAGTGTGTGTCCTTGTGTCTGCATTTATCCCTCTTCCACCACTTGACAACCAGTGTTGGTATGTTTACATCCCTGTAACAGCTGTTTGGCAAAAGACTGATATACACACACGCACACTATGTTTCCTTTTGTTATGCAGGTCAATCATTCCTCAATAAAATCAAAACCTCTCATCTGATTTTCTTAAAATTTTTACAATTTTTATGTAGGTTTATGTATCCCGTGTCTTATCTAAATCAGTGAACACTTAAAGTGGAAATGAAGGAAAATACGTTTATATGGTGTTTCCTTTTATTCTGCAAGTTAACAAGATACTGCTTTCCCCCCATGTAATATGTGATTTCGAAATGTTTTTTCTTAATTTCAAATATAGGAAATAGAGAAATGGGTCAAAGTAAAGATATAACATCAAAGGAGAAGAAAGAAATAGTGAAACTACTGGGAGAAGGGGATACGACAACTGTAATTTCTAAAAAGCTAAATAGAGATTAAAAAGAACAGGTACAAAACACTAAGGAAGAAAATGGGTTTCAAGAACATCACAAATAGAGATAGAGAAAACTCAAAGAATTATGTGCAAGAAAAGTGGGTTAATCAGCAAACAAATCTTTGAAGAAGAAGGAATCTCTAACATAGAAAGGGAAAAACGTTGCACAGTACTAAAAGAAATAGGCAAAGTCATACATTTTGCAAAATTGCCTCCTTTAAAGAAAAATACACAAAGAAAACAGAGTGAAATGGGAAAAAAAATATATGAAGACAGACGTTACAAATGTAATTTTTACTGACGAGTACAGAGCAACATTAGTTGGACCTGATGGATGGGCAAGAGGCTGGGTGTTACATGGAAAAAGTCAACCAACACGATTAAGAAGACAGCAGGGTGGTAGAAGAATCATGTTTTGGGCTGGTATAGTTGGAGGAGACATAATAGGTCCATTTAAGGTTGCAGATGGAGTCAAAATAAATGCTGAAAATTATTGCAAGTTTCTAGATGACAATGTCTTCTATTAGTACAAGTCAACATCATGAAGTTTCAAGTTAAAGAGCATATTTATGCATGATAATGCCCCTTCACACTCTGCCAAACTCACTATTAACCATTTAGCTAAGAAAGGCTTCAAAGAACATAAGATAATGGAATCCCACACACACACACAATCTGCAGATCTAAACCCAATAGAGAATTTGTGGTCAATTATTAAAAAAGATGTATATTCAATGGTAAACAATATCCAAACAAGGATTTACAATGGGAAGCAATAAAAACTGCTGCAAGTAATATTAAAAGTGAGATTATTGAGAAATTGACAAAATCAGTTGATGAGAGAATATTTAAAGTTATAGATGGTAAAGGAGGCTATATAAAAATGTAAAATATATACATAATTGTTTATAAATATAATTATATGGTTGGAGATATCATCATCATCATCATCATTATTTAACGTCCGCTCTCCATGCTAGCATGGGTTGGACGATTTGACAAGGGACTGGCGAACCAGATGGCTACATGAGACTCCAATCTGATCTGGCAGAGTTTCTACAGCTGGATGCCCTTCCTAACGCCAACCACTCAGAGAGTGTAGTGGGTGCTTTTTACGTGCCACTAGCACGAGGGCCAGTCCAGCGGTACTGGCAATGGCCACGTTCAAATGGTGTTTTTTACGTGCCACCTGCACAGGAGTCAGTCCAATGTTTTGTTCACATGTAACTGGCACAAGTGCCAGTAAGGCGAAGCTGGAAACAATCGCACTCAAATGGTACTTTTTATGTGCCACCGGCACGGAAACAAGACCGCTGCTCTGGCAGTGATTCCGCTTGGATGGTGCTGTTAGCGCTCCACTGGCACGGGTGCCAGTCATCGAATTTGGTTCAGTTTCAATCTCACTCGCCCCAACAGGTCTTCACAAGCAGAGTTTAGTGTCCAATGAAGAAAGGCTGGCATGGGTGCCAGTTGTCAAATTTGGTTCAATTTCGATTTCACTTGCCTCAACAAGTCTTCGCAAGCAGGGTTTTGTATTCAAAGAAGGAAAGGTACGCATAAGTGGGCTGGCTACACCCCTGGTAAAGGCCATGGGTTATGGTCTCACTTGTTTTGCCGGGTCTTCTCACGCACAGCATATTTCCACTAGTCACTACCTCGGTGAGGCCTAATGTTTGAAGGTCGTGCTTCACCACCTCATCCCAGGTTTTCCTGGGCCTACCTCTTCCACAGGTTCCCTCAACCGCTAGGGTGTGGCACTTTTTCAAACAGCTATCTTCATCCATTCTCGCCACATGACCATACCAGTGCAATCGTCTCTTTTGCACACCACAACTGATGCTTCTCAGGTTCAACTTTTCTCTCAAGGTACTTACACTCTGTCGGGTATGCACACTGACATTACACATCCAGCGGAGCATACTGGCTTCATTCCTTGTGAGCTTACGCATGTCCTCAGCAGTTACTGCCCATGTTTCATTGCCATGTAGCATGGCTGTTCGTACACATGCATCATACAGTCTGCCTTTTACTTTGAGCAAGAGGTCCTTTGTCACCAGGAGAGGTAAGAGCTCTTTGAACTCCATGTCAACGACAGCCAGGTACAGAAGTTTATCTTTGGCTAGGTATTTCTCCTGCAGCTGTCCTACCAGAAATATAGCATCAGTGGTGCTTTTCCCTGGCATGAACTCATTGATTAGACCATGTGTGTGTTTGTGTATATGTTTATTCCTCACCTCCACTTGACAACTGGTGTTGCTGTGTTTGTCACCCTGCAACTTAGCAGTTTGGCAAAAGAGCCTGACAGAATAAATACTTGGCTTATGTCCTGAGGTCAATTTTTTTTGACTAAGACCCTTCAAAGTGATGCCCTAGCATGGCCACAGTCTAATAACTGAAACAAATAAAAGATAAACGATAAGAATACTGTTAATAGGTCAGTTACTGCAGAATTTGTTTCGCTATAACATCTCTTAAGGACTTGCTGTGCTAAGAACACAATAAATATGAGAGAGAGATATAAACTTGTCCCAGCTGCAGCAGCAGCCAGTGAGTGAGTGTGTTGGATAGATTTCAGCCTTTTTTAGGCCTTTTCAGTGATGCATTCTTGCAGCCAGTCACATTTTCAGAGGAGAATTCCTCACTTCTGAAATAGGAAACAGTGAATTGACCATTTACTGATGTTGCAAACAGTCTCCTGGGTGATTAAAAATCTGGTATACACAATTAAATATATATGCATTCATAAAACACAACTCGTAAAGTGTGACGGTTTAAGGAGCTGGTGCCACAAGCAGCACACTAAATAACAGCTCTACGTATATATTAATGGTCTGGTTATGCATTGTTCTATATGTGAATCACATTACATGTAGTTTATATATTTGTTATCTTGCATAATAAAAAGAAACACCCTATAAATGTGGTTTTCTTCATTTCTGCTTTAAATGTCCATGAGACATTGGATACATAATCCTATACATCCTGTAAAAATTTCAAGAAAATCGGAAAGGTCTTTTGATTTTATTGAGAAATGATTGACCTGCATAATAAAAGGAAACATAGTGTATATATAGTATATGTCCATGGATACTATGGCCATCTATGGATTATTATTATTATTATTATTATTATTACATGCAATGGGGCTGAACCTGGATCCATGGGGTTGGGAGGTAATCTTCTTACTTACACAGCCATGTCTGCGCCTTGTTCAACATGAAGTGCTGGGAAGCAAAACTTTGAGGAAGATAGTTCAACATGACTCTTGACATGAAATTCAATTGTTTATCGTAGCATTCCAAAATTATGCAGGAGTATTTTTAAAATGTATAAATTAAAATGACAGAAGACATTTGTCATTGACAGAAGAATTCAAATGTGGCTGACATAGGTTTATGATGCACAGATAGTGTAGAATAATAGCTATCATATCATTACAAATCTGTACTCCCTGAGGCATAGAACAGATTTTCATCTGGACATAACACAGTGACATTATTGCTACTTGTCAACTGCAAGAAAAAGCCATTGTATTTTTTTTTCTTTTTTCCAGTTTGATCATAAAATACTTCAGATCCTTGGCGTTCTAGCAAAATTATTTGCCATGATCTGATCCTCTCATGACAACATGTGTTATCAAACTGATCAACATCACCATCAAAGTCAAAACTGGTTGAAGCAAGGGATGTCTTGCAACAATTCTCTTCTTACTCAACCTCTGTATTGTTCATCCAATAGCTATAGTTGAAAACGAGACTTCTTCACAAATAGAACTAGAATCCAGGTAGTATATTGGTGATCTTACCTGGTAGTCATCATCTACTTCCGTTGAAAATATGTCATCAAACTCATCAAGCTTCAGTTTCATCACATGTGTTTTGGTTACTAAATACAATTCCCAATCCTGCATAAAACAAAAATGACAAAACTGGGTTTATGTTTTCAGATCTGAGAGGTTTAAAACAACATTTCACTCAAAAAAGAGATGATCAATTATAGAATTCAAATTATTTGTTTTAAAATGATTCTAGAGAGCAGCAATGTAATAATAGGAGCCTTTTTGAATGACATGAGGTTTCCCCCAAAAGAAACTGGACATTTAAAAGTGAGCCAACAAGCTAGCATATTCTTTTCTACTCTAAGCACAAGGCCCAAAAATTTTTGGGAAGGGGCCAGTCGATTAGATTGATCCCAGTACACAACTGGTACTTAATTTATCGACTCCGAAAGGATGAAAGGCAAAGTTGATCTTGGTGGAATTTGAACTCAGAATGTAAAGACAGACAAAATACCGCTAAGCATTTCACTTGGCGTGCTAACGTTTCTGCCAGCTCACCGCCTTAACAAGCTAGCATATTGCGCTCACAATTATAGTGCTATAAATCAATGACCTTGTTCTTCATTCTATGTAACAACCTTTCATTAATTGATCTACACATGCTAAAGTGAATGTATAATGACAAAACAATATATTACCATATGTACTGAACAGATTTTGTATTTTTCAGCAGCCAGTCATGGAATTTCATTGCAAGCTGTCTGGAGGAATGGGAATATATTCTATGAATATCTACTTCCACATCTCAGAGATTATAACAACTATTAGTTTTATCAAGCCAATTCAGGTACTTGCTTCAAAAACTGGATATATGCTCTCCCTCCCACAAATTACTCTATGATGTTTTGCACAGAAATTTAACTTGTAATAGCAATAATGGTGATGGTGTTATTGATTACTAAAACCATTGAGAAGAAACTAGAAACATTTCATTGGTCTATAAAGCTACTTACATCACATACTTCTTCATCTTCGAGTAATTCAACACCTTGTAAAATTAACTGGTGTCTCTCAGCAGAAAAATTCCAACGTGACCATGTAAAAGCCATGCATGATGCTACCAGTGCCATCTGATGGTAACAACGTTCTTCAGTAACAAAACTCTGTAATTCAAGCATTATAAATATATATGTGTGTGTGTGTGTGTCTGTGTATATAACCCCCCCCCACACACACACACACAATACTGTATACTTAAATAAGAATTTTTTAGTGAACAAAATTGTTTGATGACAGAAGACAGAGTTAAAAATGAGATGTGGGTGTCATTAAGATACAGTACAGGCAAGGAGACCTAACTGGTAGCACAGGAAGGGGATGAAATATGTAGTTCTGCTCCCATTTAATTACTGCAGTGGAACAATATATTAACTAGAAGAGTGATGGAGGGATGATAAGGAGATGAGATGGTAGGGAAACCTTGATGGAGACAAATTGGATGCAAGGCTTTTCTTTACTGTAGTGTGTTGCCAGTCACCTGTCTTTCCCATTTGTTCTGAGGGGATCAGTATCTTGAGATTAGCCTTCACTACTTTGTTCCACATCTTCCTGAGTTTCTCTCTTCCACAGGTTCCATCCACATTAAGCAATCAATACAGCTCCCCTCGTCCATACGCATCACATGCCCATACCACCACAGTTTTCTCTTTTGCATACTACATCTAATTTCTCTTATTCCCACTTTTTGTCTCAATATATTTATACTCTGTCATTCATGTACATATTTATATTCAATTAAATTATTTAAAATTACAACATGCAACAATTAAAAAGTTAATACTGTAAATTAATTTCATCTACCTATGGTAGATGACAGATGAAATTGATGTGGTTAGAGGTGAGGGTATATCGAGAGGTGCCATTATGAGTTAGTAGAACTGTAACACCCCACTAGTTTTTGTTTCTGACTTGTAGATGTCTGAGGTAACTGAGGAAAGATTAAGTCAGCAGTAGGTGGATCATTGATATCCTCAGCAGACTTAACAAATACAGAAGTGTTAAAATGAAGAATGAGTATGAGTTCCCATAAGACTGTCAGTTTTTGGTAATATTGCTGAATATCAGTTTCTGTTGACAAGTCAATATACAAAAAAAAAAAAAAAAAAAACCATTATCAACAGATTCTTGTATAACAGCAAGTTTGAGTTTCTTGTGCAATAGTTTGTCATCTAAATTCGCCTCACTCTCACTGTTATCACTAACTTCTATTAACATTTGATATGCAAGATATTCTAAGACGTCTAACCAAGTTCAGACATTGTCTTCTGTGATATCTTTTTCCTTCTACATCATGAAATTTAAATGAAAATCACTTGTTGCCAAACCTTCAAAACCATACAGGAGTTTTTCCAAGCACTGATGATGGTATTTGAGTGTTTGTCTTCATTGTATTCAATAAAGCTGTTAAATTGAATATTGCTGACTTGAGGTTATAGTTTTGATGTTATTGAGAGTTCTCTGTCCTTGTATGTCTTCCCCTACACTATCCTCCTCTATCACCATGAGAACTTCATTCATTTGTTTTCATTGGTGTAACTGTTTGCATTTCACAGTTATACTTTGGTCCATTGGCTGGATTGTGGAGGTAAGACTGGGGAGTAAGAATGTACACTTTATTTTCTCAACATGACAGACAAGTTAATGATAGTCTGGGTAAGAACATTGCTAGAATCAGCAGTCCATTAACTTCATCAGGAAAGTGTCGAGCATGATGAAATGTAGTTTGGTTGGGATGTAGTTTGGGATGGGTAAAGTTGGGTGGGGAGCTTCCAGAGCTCAGTTTTACTTAGGTGGATGGGTCTTCAAGAAATCTCATATCACTACACATCCTAGTCCATTGTCATCTACTCCATGTGGCTCAACATCATGAGATTAGCACACACTACTTCATCCTGCTTCTTCCTGGATCTCCCTTTTCCACATATTCTGTCATTTCTTTGTACAGTTGTCATGATCTATATATTTAACAAATGGGGAATTTCAAACTTGTAGTAGGAAACATTTTAGATGACATTGACTCAGTACTTCTTCCCTGGAGTTTGAAAATGTCCTCAGGTCAAGCAAGTTATTTAGGATTCTTTCTCTCTCTGCCAAGCAAAGCTTACATCGTTTGCTTCCATTTATGAGAGTGTGCTTCTATTTTAGATATATGAACTACTGACAATATATATATATATATATATATATATATATATATATATATATATATAAATATAAAGAGAGAGAGGGGGAGAGAGAGAGATCAGTTGCAGGATTCAACAAAATTTAGCTATGTGACTGTATTATCAAGGATTATATGCTCTAGTGTACATATATACATACATCTCTCTCTCTCTCTCTTATATATATATATATACTCCAAGAGAGTTAGGGGTTGAGGATCCAACCCACTAAGGGATAATATATATCCAATATACTGCTGGGAGGGTACCCAATTATTGTTACACTAGTGTTATACCAAGTGCAATAAGTGGGTGTGGGTAAAAGGAGTTTTTTTTACCCTAAATTTATATAGCAATAAGAAAATGGAGGAGAATATGAGGTACTCATCAACTTGCAGATACTGCATTCCATTGATTAATCTGTTTATTTTATAACCAAAATGACAAAAAAGACAATATACAGACACTTATGACGTACCATGTCATATCAACAATTAAGATTTCAAATTTAATGAACATCTAGCAATCGTAGAAGGGACAAAATCTTACAGCTGTTTTGGCCAAGTGTTGGCATGCCCCATTCTATCTATATAACTCCAGTACGCTAGAATAATTAGTAGATGAAAATGAAGTAATGGGGGTACATGCATGATTCACTAGGCCTCTTCAGAGATTTACAAAATTCAATTCATGAATTTTGCAAAATTTACATACAAATATAAAATAAAAATATAAGGCATATAAAAACATACAAAAAGTATATAAAAAAACCCATATAAAGAGTCATAAAAACTCGTATATACATGCATATGCATGTATACATTACCATATACAGATATACATGGATACAAACACATAAACACTTGAGTACATATATGTGTGCTCAGATGTACATACATAGATGGCTGTACATGCATACCAAAATAGTCAACAGTCACTGTTACCATATGTGAGGGGGACAGATACATATATATGTATATATTCCCCCACACATACATACATATATGTATATATAAATACTCCCATACATACGTGATCCCTGGTATGAACATTTTTCATTGCGTTTGGAAAGCTGTTTATATGCTAAATCTGTGGGCTATGTGCATGTCAGTTCTGTATGTGGTGGAGGGGTCTATATACAAATCATTTCTTGAGGAGTTGTTGATATAATAATAACAATAATAATAACAATATGTCAACTTTTTTAAATTGTGATGAGGTACTCCGTTATTTTTTCGTATGGGGAAGATAGGGTCCTGCTAGTAGTGCGTATTTAGAATCATGCTGGTATTTGGGGAAGTTAAACTCTATTTTGAATTACCTTTTCCTGTATGCTGACATAGTTTGTTGAATCTTCAGCAGGGAATAGGGCTACTCCACACAGTGTAAGTCTCTAGAAAAGAAAAATTCTTCTTTGAAATCTTAAACAGTAGATTATTAGTTGAGCAATTTTAGAGCTATACAAATCATATATTTCTGTTACATTTGACCTGTCCTTCACAGCAGAAGTATTAATGTAGCTCTCCTCAATGAAGAGGATTGGCTTACAAAATCCCTGTGCCAGTAGCACATAAAAATCACTTTTAAAGGCTGTGGATGCATGTTCTAAGTTGGGTCACCAATTTGTAAGGGCTGTGCAATGTGAGGTGACAGGAATGGCTCTTATGTACAACATCACACAGCCGTTACAATAAAAAGAGATTGAATAGTACAAATAAATGCCAGATGGAAAGAGACACAACTGCATAAGAATGATTTATTGATGTGATAACATGTGTCTGTGTATGCGTCATGTATACAGAATAATTGACAGGCCGTCATGAGTACAAAATGTACGTATGTGTATAGGCATAGATGTGTGTGCGTGTGTTAAGTACATTTAAGGATGGCAACGAAGAAGAAAACAGTGAAATTGTCCATAAGCCATTGAAGTGAGAAGTTCATAGACACAAGAAAGATGATAATACCAGTTTGTAGTCAGTCGTAGACTGTATCAAGAAGTCGTGGCTATGATGCTGAGCCAATGACAGGTACATGTCGCACGTGAAGTTGTGACTGTGATGCTGCCACCTGGGTCACTTGTACAGGAGTTCATGCAGGTCATAAATTTGCTGTTGATCCATAGTGAAATAATTCACGAACAGTGAATTGTTGGAACCTGGGTGAACTGCTTACTGAGCTATGTACGTAGAGAGATGTTGATGACATTAAGAAGGACATGATGGTGGCGATGAAGAAGGAGGTTACCATGATGTCACTGAATGATGATGAAGTTGGTAAGTCTCAACATAGTTGCTGTGGTGGTGGTGTTGTTTGGCATTGTCACTGGAACTGGCTGTGTCCTTATGGTCAGTGGCTAGACATTAAAAGGTCTGGAACCAAAGACACCAGAACGAGGAAAAGCTGAGTTTTTATAAGGAGCTGTAGTCTAAAACAGGGTAGTAAACAGGCCATCCCACGTGATCCTATTTGGAGACTCTGACTGGTTATCCGCAGTAAGTTGGCAAAACCGAGTAGGAGACAAATTGTGCCGATATCAACCAATCAGAGTAGAGGACACAATGTGATCCAAATAGTGGCTAAAGGCTAGCTGTTCCCTGCTATGTTTGGATGCATGTATAAATGTATAAATGGGAAAGAGGAATTTCACTCGAGTCTACACTACACACTTGTGCTGGTGCCACGTAAAAGTGCTCATGCAAGTGCCACATTAAAAGCACCCAGCTCTGGTCACACCATGCAACTCATGCCAGCATGGAAAATGGACATTAAAGGAGGAGGATCTACCTAACAATTTCCTATTATAAATACTGAAACAACACAAATACTCATGCATTTACTTATATATATTTACATCATATTATAGGGTTTGTGTGGCTGAAGCGATAGGGTATTAGTTCAAATTCATGTCCAAATTCTTTCAAATCCCTCTTTGAAAAAAGGAATACATTGAAAAATGTGATCCCAATTACACTGAACCTGAGAAGGAGAAGAGGGCTAAATAAACGATTGTAGGTGGAGTGCTTTTCCTCTTCAAAGACTCACCAAACTGATGATAATCTCCATATCCACAATCCATGAAGGACAGAAAAGAAGGAAGCTATGAGTGAAAACTCGTATAAATTTTAATAATTTTCACAACTACATTCATAATATTCTCCATCAGGATTATACAGTACTTCTTGGTGTTGAATACAATATATAGGAGAATTAGATATAACAAGTTTGTTCAGTATATTTTTGAGTAGTCCAGCTAAGCCCACCCTTTCAGAATACATTGCAAGGTACAGTGTGTGGTGTCACTTGCATGAGCTTTGACCAATCCAACCCTGCATATTTCCACCTCACTAAATACATCTCGCTCTATCAGTGTTCCCATTATTGGTAGTGAATCTAGTTATACATCAGTAAGTAGTGTCTGAAGCAATTCTGTTTTCATTAAGTACAAGAAAAAAGTTTTCAAAATCTTTAACAGCAATAGCCAGATGCTGATATGAATTTCTTACTAAATCAGTGATGTGGCTAATAACAGTATTTGCTGACAAACCAATGCTCTCAAAAAGTTTCTTTTTTTCAGGGCAGAGGATTTCACTGGTTTTTAAAAGACAGTCTTTGATAAAACTACTTTCCATGTATAGTTGTGATGATTTTCACTTGGAGCAAAACTTAGTCTTACCACATTTTATCCAAGTTAGAAAGAACTTTTGTTGTTTAAACAGGGTCAACTTAGGTCACTCTCTTTTAACTTGTAGTGATGCCTTTGATAGCAGACGACATTTCTGGAAAGCTTAACCACGCATGCACAGGGACTAGTTCCGGAAGGAACACAGGAAGAGTCTCATGTGCATGCGTAGTCATCGATATCCAAGCTTCGCGCCCTTATTCATTCTCTTTCTCGCTGGCCGGCGAAGAGCCAAGACGTTGTAGCAGTCTCTCTCCAACATTCCAACTCTGGAGACAGCTCTCTCCAACATTCCAACTCTGGAACTAGACAAATAACCACTCAACATCATTGACGGCGTCTCAGCAACCAAAGGGCAAAGTGCTGCCTATTTCCTCTGTAAATAAATTTTGTTGTGTTGATAGTTCAGAATCTGCGTTCCATTGTTTCTTCAAGAAATTTAATGTACGGAAGCGGGTATACACCTAATGGTGTATAACCACTTTCCTACAATTGGTGACCCCGACTCAAGAACAAACGCAGCCTGGAGATTTCCCACAATTGGTGACCCCGACTCAAGAACAAACGCAGCCCGGAGATTTCCTACAATTGGTGACCCCGACTCAAGAACAAACGCAGCCCGGAGAATTCCTACAATTGGTGACCCCGAATAAAGAACAACTGCAGCCGGGGATTCTGATCTACCGACCGATAATACTACACGAGCCGTCGCCTGTCTCTCAACATGCTCGTCACAGATAGAGAATGCACACAATCACTCGCATCAGCTTATTCCACAGCTGAAGGACTTTCTCTTGGTCATCACTTGGCACTTCCCTACAATTGGTGACCCCGAATAAAGAACAACTGCAGCCGAAAATCTGAACTGCCGACCAATAATACTACAATTGGTACCCTGAGCTAAAAGATCTACAGACCTCGTTTCAACAGCCATTGAATTCGTATGTTTCGCGACGTTCAACTTCAGGACTGCCTCTACATTCTCATCCATCACAAGTGAAAAGCTAAGAAAATTTTCCTACGTTAAAGTTTTTCCTTTTGTCAATGACTTCCAGAGCCTATAACCGAAGATTTCTTTGCGGCTGAGACCATTGTGGATTTTTCACACAAAAAACTTCACGGTTATTTCATCCTAACAACTTTTTGAGCAGTTTCCTACATGTTTCACGAGACGTCAATTCATTCTTACACAGCGTCCTCTACTTGCTGAAAATAGCAGTAAAATGCACAGTTACATTTCAGTGAGTACATAACATTTTTTGATGCTTACTTGTTCCCAGTTCAGCATATTTCGTCACCTCTCCGTTTCTCTCGGCCGGAGAATGGAAGAGTTACTGGTTTATCTTCATTTGCACGGGATCTTTTGGTCATTTTCGCTCGCAGCTCCGAATTCATGACAGCATTTTCCAGCAATGCCACTCAACGGTACATCTCAAATAGACGCCCTGTCAAATTTCTCTCTCCTGATACGCACCACCAGCTACCATCCCGCTTCTAATGGGATGGTTGAGCGTTTTCATAGGCAATTTAAGGCTGCCTTACACGCCTCGCCCAACCCGCAGTCTTGGGTTGAATTTCTTCAAGGTCGACGCTAATGGTCGTACAGAGATTGTGTCTGTCGACCGTCTGAAAAAGCGTACCTTGACAAACCCTCAACTTTCGTGTACGACGTGCCCGTTTTTCAAACACCACACACCACTGTCAACATCATTACCATCACACACATACAGAACACAGCTACAGCCAGTTTCCAGCGACGACATCAACAACCACTACGAACTACAAGCATCGCCCCCGACGTCGCCAGCAGCAATACGACTCTACGTACTACCAGCATCGCCAACATCGTCAACATGACTTCTACACGTACACAAGCAACCAACATCAACAAGTGTGGTTTTATCTCGATCCTGTTAGAGGGGATGTTTCCACTCATGATCAACAGACCAGAACTAACCAGCCAGAATATTCCGTACCAGGTAACACAGGTCCCAGCATCCGATGCTCAACTACAGCTCTGCTCCTTGACTGCAACTTCCTGCGTATGAACATTCTAAATCTCCTTGTGTAACTTTTATAGAATATTCCGTACCAGGTAACACAGGTCCCAGCATCCGACGCTCAACTACAGCTCTACTCCTTGACCGCAACTTCCTGTGTATGGACATTCTATCTCCTTGTGGAATTTTAATACGAACTGGTTTTCTCTATCTCAGTGTTTTAAGACTTTTCACAGTCTATATTACAGACACTTTTACTATGTTCTGTGTTTTCTCTCACACACACACACTTGTGCACTCATATATTTTCTTTCCTTTCAGAAAAAACAAAAAAAATCAGACTTTTACATCGCGTGATTCCAGTTTCCTGGACAGTTGTCATCATGGTTGTTTTGTCATTGTCAATTCATTTGTACATTGCATGCATGTATCTCACAAGTGTACATTCATTTCTTTGATTTTTCTTTGTGTGTGTTTGTGCCACATCTTGTGGGTGTTTTTTTGGTAGCCATCTTGCCTCAGGCATCCCTCCAAATTTTCTATTTTCGTGCTTTCGGCACTCGCGGGGGAGCCATGTAGTGACGCCTTTGATAGCAGACGACATTTCTGGAAAGCTTATCCACGCATGCGCAGGGACTAGTTCTGGAAGGAACACAGGAAGAGTCTCATGTGCATGCGTAGTCATCGATATCCAAGCTTCGCGCCCTTATTCATTCTCTTTCTCGCTGGCCGGCGAAGAGCCAAGACGTTGTAGCAGTCTCTCTCCAACATTCCAACTCTGGAGACAGCTCTCTCCAGCATTCCAACTCTGGAGCTAGACAAATAACCACTCAACATCATTGATGGCGTCTCAGCAACCAAAGGGCAAAGTGCTGCCTATTTCCTCTGTAAATAAATATTGTTGTGTTGATAGTTCAGAATCTGCGTTCCATTGTTTCTTCAAGAAATTTAATGTACGGAAGCGGGTATACACCTAATGGTGTATAACCACTTCCCTACAAACTCTTATATTTTCCCATTGTAAACTTCATATATTTCCTTAGGCATTGATTGTCTGGATCTCTGTGAACTTTGACATCTGTACACTTACATGTTAAAGATATATAACATACATTCAGCAGTCAAGATGAGTGCTTAGATAAAGATGTGGAAATATATGTATCAAGATGGCAATATTTATCATTGTTTTGGGGATCGATATTCTTCTTTAAAGATATGCATATAATATTACATAAGTATTCAGTAGCAAGCTGGCAGAATCATTAGCACAATGGGCAAAATACTTAGCAACATTTCATCTGTCTCTATGTTCTGAGTTCAAATTCTGCTGAGGTCGACTTTACTTTACATCCTTTTTGGGCTCGATAAGATAAGTAACAGCTGAGCACTGAGATCAATGTAATCGACTTACTCCCTCCTCCAAAATTGCTGGCCTTGTGCCAAAATTTGAAACCAATATTACTCAATCCTTTTTGACAAGAAGGAATATTACTCATCAATGTGTTTGAAAGGAGCAATGTAAAGGAAACAGTATGAAGTATGGGCAAACAAAACTTGAATGTTGCACTTTGGCAATGTACCTCTTCATGTGCCACTCTTCATCCAAGATTTTTATAGCAAAGTACATGACAGCTCTCGTTCTCTAGCTACCCTAATTTTCTAATATAGCTCCCATAGACATTTTTTCATGCTCCTGAAGTTGAAATCCATCATGAGAGGCTGCTAATTTCAGATAATAGAAGTGATTGAAGAAAATATACTATGACAATTGTGTGCTACCACTGAAAACACATTCCAGGACACATTTCAAAACTGGAGAAAACATTAGGAATAGTGTATGAACAGTATAAGGGAAATAGTTTGAAGAAAAGAAGCAAAAAGATTCTCTGCTTTTACAATGTTCAGTTTTTATGTTAATTTTAACAGACACACCTCATAGTTGTGTAGAATATACAACGGTAGTTTGGGCATAACACATCTGTTTTGATACCCAACCTTATCTAATGTGACTGAACATCTTTAGATAGACTGTAGCAAAGACAAGATAGAGAATAGTTTTGTTCAATTCATGTTGTGACAGTCTGAATTCATTAGAATTTATTACACATGGTTGGTTGATAAGCAAATTTTGAGTTTATATCTGTTGGGGTTTCACAGCTTTAATCAACAATCTCTGTAATCAAGGCCTGCTCAAGCAGGACAGACTAAAGCTATTTAATAACAATTAATACTTGTTTTATTAACCAAAACAGTAAGTTGACCAATGTTAACTTTAAACATAAAGCAATGCTCATCAATTAAACAGTTTAATTTGATGCTCTACTATCAGGTTTGATCAAACCTGATGATTTACTTATTTCTAGATTTCACTGAACTAAGAACTAAGCCAGAGTGCAAGCAGTACCAGTGCTTAACCCTTTAGCATTCACATTACTCTGTCAACCACTGAGCCATGCGCCTTGTAAAGGCATTGCTCAGTGGTTAGAGCGCCGAACTTATGATCGTGAGGTTGTGACTTCAATTCCCGGACCGGGCTGTGTGTTGTGTTCTTGAGCAAGACACTTTATTTAACATTGCTCCAGTTCACTCAGCTGTAGAAATGAGTTGTGGCATCACTGGTGCCAAGCTGTATAGGCCCTTGCCTTTTCCTTGGATAACATCGTTGGTGTGGAGAGAGGAGGGTGGTATGCATAGGTGACTGCTGGTTTTCCATAAACAACCTTGCCCGGACTTGTGCCTTGGAGGGTAACTTTCTAGGTACAATCCCATGGTCATTCGTGACTGAAGGGGGTCTCTGGCTCTGTCAAATGTAATTCTTATTTATTCACATTATTTTGAATTAATAATCGTGTATTATCTTGTAGCTTTGAGATTTTAATGATGTGATTGCTTATTTTTAGAATGACATTGTGAGGTACATGTGAGAGGCTGGATCTAACCAGTTTGAACATAAAATAGGTAGAATATTTTGGCCTGATCTGGCCGTTTTAAATGCTAAATGGGTAAAACAAAAGTGATTTGGCAGTTCTATTGTGCAATCATGTAACAATGAAACTCTATTAAGAAGTTGTTAAATCACAATAAAATAGTGGTAACTTGTTTTTAGTTCATCTCCAAAAACAAAAAAACAAAAACAAACAAAACTGAGATATTTGAAATATTTTACCTACATTAATTAATTCTTTTGGTTTGTACCACTTTTCAAATAGATGAGAAAGTCCTTCTTCAGGATGTTTTATAATACAACACAGTCCATCCTATCATGAGTGGAAAACAACACAAATTACAACTGAAAACTAATACAGTTCAAGAATAACAACAAAAACTGCAACAGCAGCAACAGCAACAATAACAACAACCACTACTGCTGCTGCTGCTGCTGCCTCAGCTGGCACCACCACCACCACCACCACCACCACTACCACTTCTTCTTCTAATGCATCTAAATTCTATTGTTAAAGAGTTCATTCTTTGATACCTTGCAGCAGCTTTTACTGGAGTACTGCATAGTTGTTATGTAGAAATACTCTATATACGTGTTGTTGTTTGTTTAATGTTAGAAACACTCTCTACTCTGTTAGTCATTATATAGTGCTGTAAACAGTTGTAACTGCAACTGGTCATATAGTTTCTATACAATTATTCTACCTACTCAATGAAAAAAAAAAAAAAAAAAAAATAACCTTGGTTCCTTACACCATATACAAAAGGGACAGCCACAGCAAAAATACTGACAACTTGTAAGGGGGATACTTATAGTTAAAGAAACTGACAAAACCTTTCTAATATTTATTTTACTTATATTTAAGAATAAACAACAAAGTGAACTGATGCATAGTTTGATCTCAAAATAATGTGTGACTGTCTCCTGTTCTAACACATGCTATGATGTTGATGTCTTCCATAAGATAGGCGTAGGCAAGGCTCTGTGGTAAGAAGTTTGCTTTCCAACCACATAGTTCCTGGTTCACTCCCATTGCATGGCACCTTGGGCAAGTGTCTTCTACTATAGCCTCGTGCCAACCAAAGCCTTCTGTATGGATTTGGTAGACAGAAACTGAAAGCAACTCATAATGTGTGTGTGTGTGTGTGTTTCTGTGTTTATCCCCCGCCACTGCTTCACAGTCAATGTTGGTGTGTTTATGCCCTCGAAACTTAGCAGTTCAGCAAAAGAGACTGATAGAATAAGTACCAGGCTTAAAAGAAAAATAAGTACTGGGGTTGATTAGTTTGACTAAAATTCCTCAAGGTGGTGCCCCAGCATGGCCACAGTCTAATGACTGAAGTAAAAGATAAAAGATAAAGATGAAAGAAGTGCAATGTCTCAGAATTATACAGAAGGAGAATTTATATCTTTAGATGTTTAGCTCAAAGTAAAATGAAATGACAACAAAACAAGATTTAAAGCCAAGGGTGAACTGAATTTGCTGGGAGTTTATATTTACTCTACAACACTTGTTTTCTCCTATTTTTGGTAGTCATTTCTCACTTTAAAAGAAAGCTACAAATGTAGGTAAGGAGTAAAGTTAGTTGAATCAGCTGCAGTCAATATCGAATGAAGTAGTTTGGTCATATGACATGACACAATGGTACTCTACTTCTAGCAGATGAGTTCTTGCCTGGACACTGGTACTGGAAAACCGACAAAAGGTGTTGTTGGGTAATATCAAACACTGAACAGAGAGGAGGGTGGTGGAGATCTTGAAGTTTGCTGATGTCTAGGTAAAATGACAGGAGGAGGTTACATCTTTCTCTCTATACACTGAGTGCCTCTCTAAACTTTGGTAGATTGAAATGTCCAATATAATCCATTATGTACTACAGAAGCAATATTAGATTAAAATAGCTACTATAGAAGCAGTATTAGATTAAAATAGCTACCTGTGTATCATACTGAATTCAAAAACATCACAGGAAGCCATATTAACTGTAGTATTCATTTGGAGACATTATCTCTCATGGACACACTGTTAAGTGAGATAAATATATCTGTAGCAGACGAAAATTGTTATGAAAGTGATGATAGATTTTATTTTAGCATATATTTGCTAAGGAGTATGAACTGCTAATAAAACCCAGAAAGGCAGAAATGTGCATCTAGCATTCTCACCACCATTGTTGGACAATTTTTGCCAGCTACAGACATACTTGTGTTATTTAACCCTTTAACATTCAGATTACTCTGTCAATTGTAATGCTTATTTATTCACATTGTCTTGAATTAATCATGCATTATCTCATACCTTTAAGATTTCAATGATGATTGTTTATTTTTAGAATGGCATTGATGGGTAGCTGTGAGAGATGAGGTCTGGCCAGTTTGATCACAAAACAGTCAGAATATTTGGGTTGGACATGGCCAGTTTAAATGCTAAAGGGTTGACACTGTATGCTAGGAGATACTATCACCAGACAAATACAGCAGTTAATTTGTTTTTTGTGATGTAACTGCGTCAAGTATGATTATACAAAGGCAGTTTAATACATATTTTATAAACCCTGAAAGGAAAACAGATGAAGTTAACACTGTCAAGATTTAAATTCAGAGCATTAAAAAATGAAACTAAAAGCTCTGAAGCCAATTAGTCCTACACTCCATTCTATCTTTTCACTTGTCACCTTTCTAACTTATATGTTGATTTTTTTATGACAACACATTGTCAGTATTTGTAGATTTTAGTAAAACAGTGTATTATTGGAACTTGTTTTATCATCAAGTATAGCTAGCATTATTTTATTCTTTTACTAGTTCCGACCATTTAATTGATATATAATATAGATTCATACCAATATATGTTAGAAATAAAATTTCCCAAAACCAAAACAAAAAACCAGAACAAAATACTGTTAACAAGATTTGAACCATTAACTAAGATTGTTTTAATATTGATTTCAAATTTTGGTGTGAGGCCAGCAATTTTGGGGCAGTAGGTAAGTCAATTACATTGAGCCCAGCACTCAACTGGTATTTATTTTATCGACCCCAAAAGGATGAAAGGCAAAGCTGACCTTGGCAGAATTTGAACTCAAAACATGAAGATGGACGAAATGCTGCAAAGTATTTTAGCCAGTTTGCTAATGATTCTGGCAGCTCATTGCCTTAACATTGTTATAATATTGATTGTTATCAATTAATTAAATATCAATTATGAGAGTTCAAATTTATTTTTTAATTGTTTTTAAGCCTCACCTTGATTTCAATGACAACTTCCAGTACAGCAGCAGTAATGGTGAAAACTGCCCAGTTGGTAGTCCTTGGCCTTATCTCCCAAGATTGAAATGGCATGTTAATATAAGAATCTTGTATCAAGGCAAATTTTCCAAATGAATTTGTTTTAAACTGAACACTTTTGGTTTCTGTCAAAATCATAAAATTAAGATACATCATCATCATCATCATCGCCACCGCCGCCACCACCACTACCACCACCACCACCACTATCATCATCATCATTTGACATCCATTTTCCATACTGGCATCAGTTGGACAGTTTGGCAGGTGCTAGCAAAACCAGGAGCTACACCAGGTTACACAATCTGTTTTGGCATGGTTTCTACAGCAGGTTGCCCTTCTTAACATCAGCCACTGGGTGCTTTTTATGTGGCACCACACACACACACACACACACACAAGTAAGTAGTAGACCCCTTTGGTCATGAATAACCATGGGATTGCCCCTAGAAAGTTCCCCTCCAAGGTACAAGATTGTTTATGGAAGACCATCAGTCGCCCATGCATACCAGCCTACCTTCTCCGTGCCACTAATGTTATCCAAGAGAAAGGCAAAGGCCAATACAGCTTGGTACCAGTGACATTACAACTCATTTCTACAGCTGAATGAACTGGAGCAATGTGAAGTAAAATGTCTTGCTCAAAAACACAACACAGTCCAGTCCAGGAATTGAACTCAATGCCTCATGACTGTGAGCCCAATACTCTAACTACTGAGCCATGCACCTTCACACGCACACACATATATTATAAGTATGTTTGGTTTATAAATGTGTGAATGGTGATATGTAAAATAGAGTGTGTGTGTGTATATACATATATATGTGTCTATATATAAATATATTTAATGTGCATGTGTGTGTGTGTGTGTGCATGTGTGTGTGTGTGTGTGTGTGTGTGTGACTGTGTGTCATCATCAACGTTTTAACATCTACATTTTCATGCTTGCATGGATCAAACGAAATTTGTCGAGACAGATTTTTTGGGGGCAGTAGAATAGCCTTTTTGTTGTCAACCCTCACAATTAAGACAATATTTCCCCTAAGCTTTTGAATATTAAGCACAATGGTTGGACCTGGTTTCATGGAATATTACAAATAAATGACATCACTTGTATGACAGTGATACTTATTTACAACCAGCCTGTGATTTCAAGATAGGGTAACATTCAAATACACATACACTCACACACACAAACATACACACATAAATACGTACATACACATACATTCTTATGCATATGTACTCTTGTTCACTCAAAATTATTACAGAAGGGTTTAATGTTTGATAAGTGCTTTAGCACAAAACTGTTGTACCTTGAGTTACGGCAGTAGTAATATCTTAGGAAATGTGTGTGTGTGTGTGTGTGTGTGTGTGTGTGTGAGAGAGAGAGAGAGAGAGAGAGAGAGAGAGAAATTAATAGTGGAACGCAAAGCAGTCAAACAAAGCTACATGAAGAAGATATCCTTAATGCAGCAAATTTGCTACTGGGAAAGCATCAAGAAGTTAAGCCTTTACTCGCTGGAATGAAGGCAGGAAAGATATTCTGCAATATAAATCAGAAAGATCCTGGAAGGACTAGTCAGTACCTAAAATCCCTCCCCTGCTATCAAAATACAGGGCCAGATACTACATTGGCTTGGGACTCTTTAGTATATGGATGTGGATGTAGTTATCTTCAGAACTAAATTGGATCTCCTACTATCAAAAGTGCTAGATGAGCCAACTTCATGGCAGGAAGGGGAAATGCAGGCAGCAACATCAAACTCCCTCATTCACCAAATGCCAACTATTAAAGGAGGATTAATGAAGATGTAGCAACACCAGTTGGTGGCACTCCAGCATTGCCACAGCTCTCAAGCTGAAACTAATAAAAGAGTAAAACATATATGTATGTATGTACAGATATGAATGTGCATATAAGCATAACTCTCTCACACACACATAGAAGAATCTGACTAGTTGGTATAATTCTAAACTTTCAGGAAACTAATGAGTAGTTTTATGCATTTGTTCAACCTCAGGTAACAATACAATGTGTAACACAATTTTTATCCTTGGGTAGCAACTGTTATTTCCTGTTTACTTACCCCTGTAAAGTATTAAAAAATGGCTAATATTTCCTTCAATTACATTTATTCAAACCCCAAAGAATCCTTCTCAACACATGGCTATGATGCTCCACCACTGTTCCTGTTCATCATCAGAGATGTACATATTGTCAGCCACTAAAGGACATGCTCAAGTGGCTAAGATCAAATCTATGGTATTGAGCAGAGTTTTTACTATAATGGTATTAAGCAGAATATTTGCTATAATGATATTTCTGCTTCAACAACTCAGATCTGAATCTGACTGAAATGTAATGGAAAATAGGTCATTTCCAAAACACTGATGTCCAGGTCACAAAAACAAAGTTTGAAGAGAATAGTGGTCATTTTCTTTGATTTCTAGATAGAAGCAAATAGGAAATAACACTTACTGACCAAAGACAAAAAAAAAAAAATAATAAAATTTTGTTACACATTATTAAACAGACCTACGATAAAAGGCATTGCAGCTGTGATCATTCTCTCTTCAGGGGTATCTAAGACAACATTATCGAATTTATCATTATCAATTTAAATTCAAAAGGGAAATTTAGTTGCTATTGCTAGCAAATCAAGTGAGCAGATAAAGGCTACCTCAAGATTTACAGAGCTGAGAAGGAATTATCATGAAAGAGAATGAGAATAGACAGTGTATTGTTTGAATATTGGCAACAAAAACACTTGAATGACAACTTATATCTCCTTGATAGGTTGTTAAGCTATTATAGTTTAATTTCCCAAGAACTTTAGAGATGTATTTGGTAGCAAAGAAACAGATAGTTGTATAAACTCCCAAAGGTTACAAGACAAAGCTTGTCATAAATTCTGAATCCAAAGCATGAAACATTTATGACAGAAACTCACACAATTATTAAACATCCTGGGATATTAAATTTAAAACGTACAGAATGGAAGAAAGCATTGATAACGCCTTCATGCATAAAAGTTGAAAGGAAAAACTCAAATAAATTAGCCAAAGTGAAGAAATAGAAGTTGTGATTTATCTTACCATCATTATATTTATAGTCACAAATGTCTTTTATACTCCATACTTTTCTGTTGTTATCCCATCTCACAGGGCGTGGACATTCTGAAAGTACTACATTAGGAGGAATTCTGTTTGTATGAAAATAAATGTTTAAATATGCCATTAGTAAATATAGATACATCACTCTTAATGTGTGTGTGTGTGTACACACACACACACACACACACAGAGGGTATTCCAAAAGTCACTGATGGGTTTCAATTGTTAATAACTTCCTAAATTTTACAAATGAATGCATGAAATTTTGATACAATATAATGGACATAATGGAAATTAATTATTTAACCTTTTCCCTCTCTTTTCAGATTTTATGTGTTCATGGATCTGAGAAATTCATTATGGAAAAATACAGCACTCAGCAATGCATCCAAGTGGTAAAATTGTTCTACCAAAATCAGGGGTCGATAATTCAGACCCGGAGAGCATACTCTTGACACTTCCAAGTGAGAGATGCACCAAGTGAGAATGTGATTAAAAATTTGATTTGTCGTTTTAAAAAGCAAGGAACAGTAACTGATCTTCCATGATCTGGGAGGCCTCGCACTGTCAGAAGTGATGAGACATGCGAACAAGTTCGAGAGAGTATCAACGAAAATCCATGCACGTCGATTTGGAGGCAATCACAACAGTTACAGATTTCATAAACATCCTTGCAAAGGATTCTCATCAGCCTTCACCTTTATCCATATAAGGTGCAGCTGGTTCAACAGCTAAAGCCCCAAGACTATGAACAGAGGATCCAATATGCTGTCAAAATCCAGGAGTTGGCAAGAAACGACCGGAATTTCACCTGGAATATGATGATGCCTGATGACGCCCACTCTCATTTGAATAGGTTCATCAACAAACAAAATTGCCATTTTGGGGGCTCTAAGAACCTGAGAACAGTACACCAACGAGAACTGCACCCTGTAAGGTGCGCAGTATGATGTGGATTGACAGATGAAATTAATGATTATTTCTTTAAGGATGATGATGAAAATACTGTAACAGTGACTGGAGAACAGTGCAGAACCATGACTGAGACTTTTTTGTGCACAGCCATTCAAAGTAGACCTCACACATGGTTCCAGCAAGATGGAGGCAACTGCTCATACCGCAAGAGAAACAATGCAGTTGCTACGGCAGTGCTTTGGAGAGAGAATAATCTCCCACTACGGCAATGTCAACTGGCCTTCATATTCCTCAGGCTTGATTAGCCTGGATTTTTTCTTGTTGGGATACCTGAAAGAGAGGGTTTACTTCAACAAACTGGAGACCCTGATGCAACTGAAGTAGAACATCAATAGAGAAATCGAAGAAGTGGGGTCTGAAACTCTTGAGGGTGTTATGGTGCAAGTTTTGGAAAGAGCACAGGCATGCGAAGCCAAAATGGTTGCCATTTAAGTGATGACATTTTTCATATGTGATGTCATGTTGTTGCAAAATCTGATTTGTACATATTAATTTCCATTAGATCCTTTATATTATATCAAAATTTTATGCAGTTATTTATAAAGTTAAGGAATTAAGGAAGTTATTAAAAATTGAAACCCATCAGTAACTTTTGGGACACCTTGTATATATATATATATATATATATATATATATATATATATATATATATATATATATATATATATATATGTATATATATATATATATATTGGGTCATCCCATAAATAATGTGTTTTTTTATACTTCTTTTATTTTTCGAAATTAAGATAAACAAAGTTCTTTTTAATCTAAAATATACTCTCTTTCATTTTCTACAATGCTCTTCCATCTGGTAGACATGTAAAGCCCCTCTTCCAAAATCCACTTGTCCATGTTAAAAAGCACTCCTCCAGTACTGTTCTGACCTCATCTACAGAATTCATAATTTTTCCATCCAAATGATTTTGAAGACTGTGAAGTAAATGATAATCAGATGGGGCAATGTCCGGCAAACATGGTGGGTGGGGCATCATTTCCCATTCAAAGAGCTCCAGTATTTGGAATGTCAACCTCACTGTATGTGGCCAAACATTATCCTGATGGAAGAACACCCTTCATCTTGAAATCAAAGATGGTCGTTTTTTCTAGAGCAGGTGTCGATGAATGGTTGAATGACCAAATCCAAGCTTCTCTGCTAGTTCCTCAACAGTTACAATGGGATTTTGTTCCACCAGGTTTTACAGGATGTCCTTGTTGAGCTCTACAGGTCTTCCAGGATGAAGCTCATCTTCTAGGCTGTAGTTTCTGGATCAGAATTTCTGGAACCACTGCTGACACTGGTCCCCATATACTGCATTAATATTCCTCACACTTTCCATTGCATTGTTGACTTTATTAAATTCATAAAGCAAAATATGCTGAATATGATCCTTTGTCATTTCCATTATAGCTTTGAAATAATAAGTTAAAACTGAACTGCACTCTTCAAAATTTGCATTAAAAATAAGTAGCAGGTAAAATAACTACCTGCTTGTTGATGCAGGTAGTTTATCCCATCCCCTTCCAACTTTCAGTTCATGCAATTGAAGAAACCTCATATATATAATGTATATGTAAATATATATATATATATATATATACACACACACACACACACACACACACACACACACACACACACACACATATATATATATATATGTATATATATATATATATATTTACATACACATACATCACAAACATACATATATATATAAATTACATCTTTATCTTTTATCTTTTACTTGTTTCAATCATTAAACTGAAGCCAGGCTGGAGCACCGTGTAGAAGAATTTTAGTCAAATGAATCAACTCCAATACTTATTTTTAAGCCTGGTACTTATTCTATCAGTCTCTTTTGCCAAACTGGTTAGTTACAGGGACATAAACACACCAACACTGGTTGTCAAGCAGTAGTGGGAGGACACTCACTCAAGCATACACACACACACACACACACACATATATATACAGACATGATACCTTGCTACTTACCAAGAGCATAAATAAATCCTCTTTAGAACGAGCTAGAAAAGATCTACACAAATTTTTCTTTAGCCTAAACCTGTCTAACTTTTTAGACGTAACTTTTAACTTAGGAACCTCCCAATACTCCCTTATAACAAACCTAACCAATACCTTGAATACTTAGACGTTCATTCCAATCACCACAAATCCACCTCTGATAACATAGACAAGGGTATCTCAATCTGTATATCTGACCTCTCTTCCACTAAGGAAATATTCAATAACCACACACCATAAAGCTAGTGATATAGAGTTAGTTTAAAGTTGTCTAGGACAACAACATTAACAACAATAACCCTTTTATTACTAAGGATATGAAATTACCTTAACGTAATACCAATTAGAGGTCTCTCATCCCGTTTCTGTTCAACACTGGCTTCCTTTTCTTTCTTCTGTTCACCTTCCTCCCCTGATTCTTTAGATTCTGTTGGCAGTGGAGGATCAGCTACATAGTCCATGTAGCACAACTCAGTTGGGACAACTGAAAATATATAAGAGCCATAACATTGTAGATTAATATAGTGCTTCAGAAGTGATGAGGTTTCAATGAGGAAAAGCTATGGGGTGTTTTAAACCTTATGTAATTGGTATGCAGGTATGAATGAAAGGAAGAAAGAAAAGAAAAGAGAAGAAAGGTTGTAGCTATTGAATGTTTGCAAGAGCCATCTTTGAATGGTGTAATACCATACCACCTGAACAAACAATCAATGTTGCCTAGTAACACAAATTTAACGGGCAAGACATGGTATGATTTATCATTTGAACATTTAACCCATTGTATTATTTGTACTCAGTTCTATGATATCAAAGTAAAAGCAAAATCCTGAGATGATATTAGATTGATTTTCATATCACAACTGATAATAGCAAAAAATTAGATAAAAGAATATAACACACACACACACACACACACAATAAACATGCTTTCATCTGCTTAGTCTGCTGGAGTATTTCAACTGACCAAAATGTAAACTCTGTAATGTCCATTTTGCCCTGAAGATCTTTCGCCCAGGAGACTCAAAATGTAAACTTATATTATTATATATGCTTTGTAATTTAAATTGGGTGTGAAGTGAAACAATTGTAGGCAATGTTAGTTAATTAATAAATTAATTTATATCCATTAAATCTCTTCATTTTCAAACTTATTAATAGTATTTGATGTTTTATAATATATTTATTGAAGAACTATTTCTCACATATATAAATGCTATCATAAGATAAAGGTAGTTACAGATCTGCATAAATTTGTAACAGTTGTTAGAAATCTAAAACATTATAAAGGTATATTGCAATGTCTACAAAATAATCTTATAAATATGACCAAACACCAAAACTTAAATCTAATCCAGATAAAATAACAATAGCAACAACAAAAATAATAATAAAAAAACAGAAAGTACCATTGTTATTTCTTGTCTCAACATCACCAGTGTGCACAGAATACATAGGAAAATAAACATTTCACACAACACACAAATGCGCACACACACACACACATGCATACACACACGCATGGATACAGAGACTCACACACACAAATACATACACACACATACATGCACACACACTGTTGCAAATAGAACACAAAATATTTTAAAATCCTGTAGTAACACTAAAGCTATTGAAGGCATCTTTATGGAATAAAAAAAGATTTCATCACGACACATAATTTGGTAAATTTTCTTACTACCAGAACACAGAATACTTACTATTCTAAATTATATTTCAATCAGACCAGACAGATACTTTCACAATGGGAGAATGTCTTATAGCAAGCATAAAAACTTGCATTCAATATACAGAAAACTTGCATTCAATATACAGAAAACACAAAAGACATTTGTAAATTAATAGGAAATGTCAATAAACTGGAAATGCTGGATTTTAAAAGTACATGCTTAAGAACACAGCACATTAACATTCTTTGCTGGGAGGGATAAATTGAATACATTACCCCCAGTGTTCAACTGGTACTTATTTTATCTATCCCGAAAGGATGGAAGGTAAGGCTAACCTTGACAGCATTTGAACTCAGAACATAAAGAGCTTGAAGATACACCACTAAGCAGTTTGTCTTATGTGGTAACAATTTCACTGGTTCACCATCCTTAAGTAGCACATTAATATATTAAATATATAGACACTACCATTCTACAAGGCTACACACCACCCAACTACAACACTTTTAGCACTCTCACAAGCCTTCAATGCCCTTAACACCTCCTGGTTTTCAAATAGTACAGATAACAAAAGAAGTAGCGTAATAACACAACTGGCACTCCATCGGTTACGACAATGAGGGTTCCAGTTAATCTGTTCAATGGCACAGCCCGCACATGAAATTAACGTGCAAGTGGCTGAGCACTCCACAGACACGTGTACCCTCAATGTAGTTCTCAAGGAGATTCAGCATGACACAGAATGTGACAAGGCTGGCCCTTTGAAATACAGGTATTTCTCATTTTTGCCAGCTGAGAGGACTGGAGCAACATGAAATAAAGTGTCTTGCTCAAGGACATAAAACATCACTGGGAATTGAACTCACGGTCTTATGATCATAAGCCAAATATCCCTAACCACTAAGCCACACATCTTCACACACAACAATTAACCTTCCTTTATATCCTAAACAATCATTACAGATATGCACACATCTCTAGACAAGCCAACTACAACAATACTTGGTGGGATTCTGGTTTAAGCAACCCATGTAAGCCCTCATAACTTTTCTATCTTTTAAAATTTTCAGAAATATTTTGTGAATTTGTGTTCTACATTGATATATCAGCAGCTAACACATACACTTACAAACTTTGTTGCAGACAATGATGACTACGAAGATTTTATAAGTGTTTATAGAATATGTATACTAAACCAATAAATAAGATTTTCATAAGGCATCAACTTAGAACACACAAGTCACAGTCAAGAAAATCCATTCATCAATTTATAAAAGTCTTAAATCTCTTGGATAAAAAAAAAGTGCCTTCAGTATATGAAGAAAATAATCAATAATGGATTCTTTTTACTTCAAGAATCCTGCCATCAGGTACAAGACTCCAATGACTTGAAAATAAAACTGGTCATGGGACACAGCAATATTACAAGCAAGAATAATGGACTTAAGTCAAAAGAACTCAACTACTTAAAACCATGATATTTCAGTAAATGTTTTGATTATTACAAACAGGACATCAAACAAGAAATTAATTCATGAGCTGTTTCTCAAAAGCTCATAAGTGTTTTTCGTTTTTTGAGGAATAGATTGACATGGTTGCAGAGGATGTACAACAAGATGTCATATGGCAGAAGAGTAAAAACAAAAAGCCAATTTTACTAAGGTGTGCAAATCAAGTAAGAGGCTCATCTCTCATGTATTAACTGTTTCAACTTTACTGAGCTGATATCACAAAGTAGAATCATTTAGAGAGTGATTCATTCCAGAAGCTGATATTCCATTAAGCTTTACAGTTACACAAATGACAGTTATTTATGGTTATGCATGGTCTTTGCTTAGATGTAACACTTTGTCAGAGTTCCATGACTCATTATTCTTTAACCGAATTTATATTTAATGGACATTGACAAATTTTTTGCTTGCTTAAAGAGCCAGTCTGTAACATCACACCATACTCTAGTTTAATACAGAATGCCAAACTTATTTCTTCCCCAATTTAGACGGAAAGTAGTAGAAAATATAATCTGAGGCACTTTAACATTAACCCTTAAACATTCAGATTACTCTGTCAAATGTAATGCTTATTTATTTACATCATTTTGAATTAATCTTGCATTATCTCATAGCTTTGAGATTTCAATGATGTGGTTCTTTATTTTTAGGATGACATTGTAGGGTAGGTGTGAAAGGCCAGATCTGACAGGTTTGACCATAAAAAAGGGAAAATATTTGGGCTGGATACTGACAGCTTAAATGCTAAAGGTTAAAACACACACACACACACATTTTCAACATACTATCAGAAAGCAGGCTTCTGCCAGCCTAAGTGGTACACTTACTCAGTGTATTCATTTGTAAATGTATAGGGGTTTGAATGAAAAAGGAATTCACATATATAAAATGAATACATTTCAATGACAACATAAATGAGTGAAGTATTGTTGTGCAAATGAATATATTTGAAAAAGCAGCAGTATAATTTATACATGTGTGGAAAACATGTTCTCAGCACTAAAAAATAATGCAAACAAGAAATGTTGCTGAGATGAAAAAAAAAAGAAATGAACCTACAGAGTCATTAACCTGCTAGAATAGAAATACAGCAGATTGATGTCTTGTTCAACTGAAATGTGTCTTGTACTAAAACTAACTGAAATGAAACAATGACCATTTCTTTGCTTTGGCTGGTTCTGTATGAAGAGAGAGAAAAAGAGGAAGTTCTATTTATATAGGTTAGCCAAGTATTTATGGACACAACTTTAGTGGGCCATAAATGGAAAATGACCTAATATAAGGCAATGTGAAATGCACTAAATCTTAATTTTCCCATTTTTCTTTCAGATGTATTGGTAAATCACTATCAATATGGCAGATTCCAATTTGATATGGGAAATAAAATGGCAGTTGTAGTTTCCAGCCAAAGCAAGTGGAAGGTTGCCAGCTTCTTGAATGTGATTAGGTCCCTTGTGTTCAGAGATGGGAAAGTGCAGAAGGCTTCTTGTCAACCATATTCATCAAAAACTAACATTTTCAGCAGTCAGATGTCATAAGAACAGTTGAGTTCATTCAACAGGTTGAGGGTCAGTGACAATGCTAGCAAGTCGAAGGGGGCTATCATAGTCCATTATTAGATATATGATGCATGAGGACATGAGATGCAAGTGATAAGGAGAGGGTACCCTGAGTAACTTGGCATACTTCACTTCTTCCCTGATGAAAAGAATTTTACAAGGATAATAATCAGAATCAGAAGATGAACAAGAGAAGTGATGGGTTGATCTGGACAAGCTCCACAGCTATCATACATGATCCTCTCTTATTTCACATTCGAATAGAAAAAGAGTCAGCTATACAAAAAATGTGCTTTCAAAAATTCATAAATGTCTTGAATTTAGAAAAATGATCCATCTATGCTAGTTGACCCATTTATGCTAATGTCGATGTTAAAGCAGTCAAAAGGAATGCATATAAATTCTCTACTGGGCTCAGTCAGTATTGAATCAGTTTACTTTAGAGTGTTATTATAATTTAAACTTCACTGACCTTGAGTAATTGTCCACTTTCCACAGAGTTTAGGCTGAGGAGGTAGATATAACAGACTTATAGTGAAGATTCCACTAACCACTTGGTAGCAACGCAGGTCAACAACGTCTGGGTCTTCATCAAACTCTTCATATTCAACAGGTGCTAGTGAAGAAAATAAATTTATTTACTAAGTACATGTAAGGGAAACAATGTAGTCTTAATATCAAATTCAGATAGGTAGAGAGGGGTAGTCAAAGCATAAAATTATGCACATAAGGAGACAATTAAGTAAACTAACACACCTTTACCTAAGAACATAATATGTGTAATGGAGCATGAAGCTCTGCAACTTAGGTTGGTGGGCTGGTTTCATAACTATTTCCCCCTCTTTTTTCCCTGTAACACTGAAACGATATTTTGCTGATTTCTCTACAAAAACATAATACTAAAAGTATGGGAAAAGAAGAAATCCATATTTCAAATTTGCTATCCTTTCCTGAGATATTAAAAAATAAGTGAAATGAAAAGATTACAAGTAGGAATTGAAACTAGATTCTGGTTCACCTTTTGTACAAACCCTTTGAGAAGATTTTAGTTAAGCATTGCAGGATGATGAAATATCACAACTTCCTACATTGGAGAACTGTATGTCTCTATTTATTAACTATTTCTAGCTAAATGAACTAAGTCATTAACAGTTGTGTTATTGTATAGCACTGGTGACAAAATACATGCTGACAACCTCTCAACAATAGACCCAGCTAATATTTGTTCTCATCTTGTTTGTTGTTAACACAACGTTTCGGCTGATATACCCTCCAGCCTTCTTCAGGTGTATTGGGGAAATTTCGAACCTGGGTTCTCATTCCTAAGGTATTTTTTGATGTTATTATTATTATTCAGGTCAATGCCTGGAATCGAACTTGAAATCTTGGGGTTAGCAGCCTACGCTCTTAACCACTATGCCATATGCCTATGGGCATATAGCGTAGTGGTTAAGAGCGTAGGCTACTAACCCCAAGATTCCAAGTTCGATTCTAAGCAGTGACCTGAACAATAACAATAACAATGATGATAATAATAATAATAATAATCTATATATATAAAAATGAGAATGTGTGTCTGTCTGTCTGTCTGTCTGTGTGAATCCCTAAAACTCGAGAACTACGCAACCAATTTCATTCAAATTTTACAGATGCCTTACTTAGGGTTCCAGTTGTGTTTTAGTCAAAAAAATTTTAACTTCTTGCAGAGTTCGAGCCCACAGCAACATAATATCTCCTCCACTATTTAAGTATTACGTGTCAAAAGTGAAACAAAAACACTCATGTCAAATACTTTCACTTTAAAAATGAAACTATTCTACTAACTGAAACAATCACATTTCGATACTGTAATGACAGATACTTTCAGAGAGAGAGAGAAAGAGAGAAAGAGAGAGAAAGAGATGTATATGTATACATATACATGTATATGTACACGTATATGCATAGATATATATATATAGATATAGATCTATATGCATACATGTATATGTATACACATGTGTAGATGTATATATATATATATATATATATATATATATATATACATAGATGTACATGTAATATGTACACATATATACATATATATATATATACATGCATACACATATCTATACATATATACACCCATCACACACAAACACATGCACACAAACACACACATTAGTCATTTGTTTTCTTATCCAAAACTACGTCAAAAGTACTGAACGGATCTTTATGAAATTTGGAAATTATATTCTATGTATAATGGCCACAACTCCCATGAAAATTCATATATTTTTGATGTTGATGAAATTTTAACCCGAACATAACAGATGAGCATTATTTGTAATTCAACGGTACAACAGTGTAAGACTACCCTTTCAGATATACTTTCATTGTGATTTCTGCAATGTGGTGCATAAATTGTCAAGTAAATGAGACGCATCTTTGCCTCCACTGATTCACTTGCAAAGTGTTGAGTAAAATTATTTCGTTGCAGACCTCCTTTGGGTCTTTTTATTATCACTACGACACACATAGTCCCCAGTTGGTAACATTGATTTCAAGGCCCTCCTAGATGAGAGACTGGCATTCCACTTAATGTCTATGTTCCATGCTGGCATGGATTGGAGAGTTATTAATGTAGAAATATGGTATCGTAGCTACTAACAGTTGAGGGTTGCGTAGTCTAGACGGCGTTTTTAGATTTCATTATTCTCTTTAACCCGGGCAAAGCCGGGTATTTCTGCTAGTAATAATAATAATAATAATAATAATAATAACAACATCGGAAAATACCTTAGGAATGAGAACCCAGGTTTGAAATTTCCCCAAGACACCTGAAGAAGGATCAGCCGAAACGGTGTGTTAACAACAAACAAGATGAGGACAAATATCCATTGAATGTAAATAATGTAAATAATGTACACAATTCCTCATCTCTTAAATATAGAACTGAATTGACCCAGCTGCCTACAATCCTCTTTTGACCCTTAGACTGTCTTTTGAAGTTATCTGCTAACCTGAAAATTTATCGGGTATGAATACTTCAAAGACTATATTTCTGTGTACTGATCTGTAGTGATGAGTTATGAAAACAGTTTTCATGAACCATGAGTTTGAAATGTGATCTGTTTGGATGCAGCACCTCAGAAATGAAAATTTTTGAACCTATAAGAAAGAACAAATAAGTAATAATACTGATGCCACATCTTACTATTGCTTACCTGGAGATTGAGGGAATGGATATTCTGCCACGTCTTCTTCTTCAGCTTTCTTCACGTCAACACGCTTAGGTCCTTCTGGAACTGGATCATCAAAAAACTTAAGGCTTTGTAGAGCAGCACTGATATCCTACAAGACAAACTGTAAACTGTTGGTGATGAACAAATCTCAGAAGATATGATAATCAAGGAATACTTTTTTCAGACTTCAACTTGTTGTTTCTTCAACACATTATATGGACAATATACACCTATGAGCAGGACCGATTCCATGAATGCATGACCTTTCAGGCCATACATTCATGATACTATTCACTGCACCGTTGAAGTTTATTAAAATTCTCTCGATATTTTCAGCATAGATAGAAACTCATCATCATCATCATCATCATCATCACTATCATTTAATGTCCTCTTTTTCATGCAGGTGTGGGTTGGATGGTTTGACATGGACAAACAAGCCATAGGGCCGTACTGAACCCCAATGTCTGCTTTGGCATGGTTTCTAAAGCTTTGATGTTTTCCCTAGTACCAACCACTTTGCAGAGTGTACAGGGTACTTGAGGTCATTGAGTACTCACAAGACAAAGCTCTTGAACTGAGTGGAAAATAGTATTGAAGGATATGAAAGTATGAGAGAGGTGTTTTGTTGAAGAGATGAATGCACTGCTTCCCTATTTGGAAAGGGAGAAAGAGAGAGAGAGGTGTGAGTTCAAGGTACAAGATCAATAAGAGAGAAAACAGGATAGAGGAACAGATGATTAGAGACAGGGATTGAGTCGGACATAATGAATATCAATTTGGGGGAGAGAAAGTGAAGGAAGGAAAATAAGAGTGGGTCAGGGAGGAGGAGGAGATAAGGAAGGGTAGTAGGGATACAATGTGAAGTGCAGGGAGGGAGGAGGAGGAGATAAAGGACAATGGTAGGGATACAATGTGAAGTGCTGGGTGGGGGGAAATAAGGAAAAGGAGTAGGAATACAATGGGGAGTGTATGGGGAGGAGGAGGTGATAAAGGACAATGGTAGGGATGCAATGTGAAGTACAGGGAGATAAATGGTATCATCTACAGCACCTTAATGAATCTTCAAATAAAAATTTGTTTAAAAAAATCTAATAAAATGTCAATCACAACAGAAACTATAATCTTTTAAGGATTGGATGACTATGTTGAGAGTAAAGAGTTATTAGCAGAATGACTTCAATATAGTCAGCAATTTTGTTACATTCTTCGAGCTTAACCATTCAGCTAAACACATCAATAAGCATTTAGAGACGGAATTGTTGTTTGTAACTGACATTAAAAATATTAACATCAGTTTGATAAGTTGTTAACATACAGCATAACCAAACAAGATACTTAACTATAATTTAAAAACAGTTACTCCATTCACTTTATAATTAAATGATTCGTGCCTTAAAAGACTTACAACTACGAGTAAAGATGGGATCTGGTGTTCCCAAGGCTCACTGTTTTGCCTAAACTTTTCTCCAGTACATTAATAAAATGCTGTCATTTACTTCAATGTAAACACCTATCCAAATGATTCCATCCTTCACATCTTGACTTTTTGATCATAAGTGTCAACCATATCCACTCTAGATGCCACAAGTCAAACCTGTACAGGCTCCACACTCAAAGACCTGAAAAACATCCTCCAAATGCAGGCAAAACAACTTAATATTCTTCAATAGCAAAAATGAACAACAACGGCACATAAGGGAAACAATCTTCTACTTAACTTAGACATACAACTGAAATCCTCAGAGTTATTGCAAATCTGAGAGTTCACAATAATTGATTAACTTTCCTGCAGATTTTACTTATATAATATAGCAAAACCCCATTTTAATGACAAGGCTCCCTCTTTGAGAAAAAAATACTTCAGCTTCACAGTTACTGATGCTCTACAAAATTCAAGTGAAACCCACATTTGGAGTGGCTCTATTGCTACACACAAAATTATCCTGCATCACATCTTTCAGCAAATGAAAGCCATCCAGCTAATTGATAATAAACCAACAAATTCCAACCTCTGACCAACAGATGTGCTGTCTCCTCACCTATCTCTCAAATGCTGTGTATTCTTGCAGCTGTCCTCAGATGACATCATGCAATGTAGTTGAATACAGAATAGTCAGTAAATATTTACTTACTTTAGCCTATCAACCACAAACACTCTCATTCGTGACTGTAAAAGTGAAGGAGAGGTAGTTTGGTATGGAGCTATATGATAAGTGAAAACTAAACAACTGACACTTTGCAAGGAACTTATCAGAGGTAAAGCAAAGGAGATATGAGAACATACAAACAGATTAGACGAGAGAACATCATCATCATAATCATCAACATTTGATGTCTGTTTTCCATGCTGGCATGGGTTGGATGGCTTGACAGGAACTGGCAAAGCCACAGGCTGAACTAGGTTCCATAGTCTGTTTTGGCTTGTTTTCTACAGCTGGATGCCCTTCCTAACACTAACCACATTACAGAGTATACTGGGTGCTTTTTATGTGGCACTAGCACCAGTGCTTTTTATGTGACTCCAGCACTCACACCAATGCTTTTTATGTGGCACCATGGTTTTAGGATATCATAGCAATTAAATAAAATACCTGAAAAGATGGTATACTACTGGCAGTGAAAGGGAAATATAATTGTGATACTGGTCCTACCCATGAATGCATGAAAGACAGACGTTAAATGATGATAATGATGATGATGAGGATGACAATGATGTTTCTGGTGATGTTGATGAAAACAATAATGGTGACAGAACCGACTGAACAATTTTATAAACTTGTATTTGTTCAAGCATTTGTTAATGATTTGCTTTCATTTAATTAGCGAACACTCTTCATTTCTTTCTGCTCTCAGCTGTTCATCCACTCATTCATGAAGATAAGCTGCAGTCATTTATTGGTAAATTGCCAATGTTGGCAAGTCCTTGGCAATCTGACCAATATAGAAAACTTAGGAGTGACTTAACAGAATTATGTATTCAACATTAGAGCAACAGTCATTCAAACTAAAGTCACAACTACTTGCCAATTACATCAAGTATAAGTATAATTTCACACTAACTGCTATTAAAGGTGATTGTTTCTAACCTCAGCAAAATCTATCTTGTGCAAAGCTAGAACATAATGTCCATGATACAACACAGCTGATTCTACCAATTGTCTCCCTCAAATTATAGTCCCACCCCACTTGCCTTCTTGGCAGCTAGTTTTAATACTTCTGAACTAATAGAAAATATTGTTTATTTAATGACAAGGTCAATATTTGTATAGTAATGATAAAACCAGCTATAAGTGATTCTTGTAGATCATTCCTAAGGAGAGAGAGAGAGAGAGAGAGAGAGAGAGAGAGAGAGAGAGAGAGAGAGAGAGAGACACACACAGACACACACAGAGAGAGAAAGTTAATGCTTATGGAATTTGAAGTCAAGATAGAGAGAAATGTAACTGAATGTCCCATGGTTCTAAGTCTATTGCTCAACCAATTCTACCAAAATCATTTAACTTCAAGAAAGGAGTAAAAATAACCTCAAGGGGATCAGGTGCTGCTTCCTCTTCAGGGGGTGGGGGTTCTGGTACAGGTTCTTCTTCTGGTTTCTCCTCTTTGGTTTCAACAACAGGTTCTAGAACAGTCAAAGATATAATTTAACAGTTTATGTATTTCCAAGCACAGTAAGATCTTTAACTTGTTTCAGTCATTAGATTGTGGCCATGCTAGGGCAATGCCTTGAAGAATTTTTAGTTGAATGAAATCAACCCCACTACTTGTTTCTTTTTTAAAGCTGGTACTTATTTTATTGGCCTCTTTTGCCTAACCACTAAACCATGGCAACATAAATACGAAGCCCAGTATACCCATCATGACTACTGATTAATGGCATTTCATCCGTCCTTATGTTCTGAGTTCAAATTCTGTCAGAGTCAACTTTGCCATTCATCCTTTTGGGGTTGATAAAATAAGTATGAGTTGGGTGCTGGGATTGACATAATCATTTCATTCCCTGCCCCGAAATTACTGGTTTTGTACCTATAATAGAAAGGATTATTATTATTATTGATATCATTCATTAACTGAATAATTTCAATTAATTTTAGAATGTAACTTCTAGAAATCACAGTCAAACATCCTCTCTTAGAAACAACAATTAACAACATCACAACCTCCTTTATGCAGCAGCAACAGCAGCAGCAGCAACAACAACAACAGCAGCAGTAGCACAAAAAGTTGCATTTTTATGAAAATATACTAAAGTAGCAGTTATTAAGATTTTACAATTCATTTCAAAATGAACAAGATGTTTGCTAGAATAAAAATTACATGATTACAACCTAATGCCTGATTGTCTTGTTCTTAATTATTATAAGGACGACTCCTATTCTTATATATTGATGATGTAGAGATGAGAAATGAAGAGCTATGTACTTTGTCTTATAAAAGTTATACAGATGTTTTGAAACCATGAATGCAGTTATAAAGTACAAAATAAAGCTTGGCAGATGTAATGGAGAAATATGTCTAACTGAATCAGTTTGTCCTAAAGTAGTTGATTCAGTTAGATGTATTTCTTTTGAAAACTGTACCAATTTTCCATGAGTCTTCAGCATCTGGTAATGGTTACATCAGAAGGAAAGCAAATGTGTATTACATCATGATACTTTATTGGTGACATTTGTATAGTGTGTTGATGATATTGTGTATAAGTGATGCAATATGTACTGTATTTTAATGATTTTGGTGACATAAAGCATATATTAGCTTGCAACTTACCATCAGATGTCTTCCTAGTTACTTTGTAGGTTGCACATTGTTCAGATAAGTGATCAAAGGCAGTGTAAAGGAGAGCAACAGCACAGTCAGTCAGGGCCAACACTTTAGGGATATCAAAACTAAATCCAAATTCTTTAAACTCATATGATTTGATCCTAAGGAAATATAAAGAAATAACATAGATTTAAGATAACATCAAAGATTGTGATGATGAGAAGTAAAAGAAAGAATGTCAATATGAAAATGGTGAACAACAAACGTTATGGAAAGCAAATGTATTAATGTATAACTACTGAAATAGTTAAATAGAGGACTGAAATGAAAAACCAGCAAATTGTACAATGCTAAAAGAGAGTGAAATTTTTCAGTCAAGATATTCTTAGCAGATCCAAAATAATTTTGTAGAGAACTGAGTCACAGAAAGACACTGCTAGACAAATGCATGAAAGAATTTCTCAAGGAAATTATGAGAGAAACACCTGTAGAACAATTGTATACTGAAACAAGACTTTAGCACTTCTGCAAATCAGGACTGGTAAATATATTTTCCAAAAGTTAATCAAATAATTTACACTTCTCTTCAATAATGTTATGAATCACTGAATCAAACATCAAGGTGTTTCATTAAGGATATACAATGCATTCACTAACAAAGTTCCTGAGTAAATAAAAATCCTCAGAATTACAAAGCAACCAATAAGCTGCCTGATAACCATGCAAATTTAGTGAGGATCACATTTTTATGAGGCAAACTGGTGACACAGACTCAACAGGACCAAGATATTTATACACAATAAGCTTTCATTATGACCCTTACCCTCACTTCAATATGAGTGCAGTCTCAAGACAGCAAGCTGGCAGAGTCATTAGCAGACTGGACAAAATACTTAGCAGCATTTTTTCTATTATGTTCTGCATTCAAATTCTGCAGAGGTTAATTTTGCCTTTTATCCTTTTGGGGTTGATAAAATAAGTACCAGTTGGACACTGGGGGATTGATGTAACTGAGTAGTCCCTTCCCCTATAATTGCTGGCTTTGTGCCAAAAACTGAAATCAATACGAGGACAGACTCAGTTATCAAACTTACCACATTAAACTAATACATACTTCATTATTTATCATCCACATAGATACTATTTTCATGTTACTGCCTAAATCTGTGGAGAATTTTCTCTCTTTTGTTCCATTTATCAGGTCTACTTATTTGGGGTTTGATCTCATTTTCATTTCTAATTACCATTTCCTCATCCCAGAAGATTTTCTTCCCAGCATGCATCACTTATTCTTATACCATTCTTGCTTTTGCTTAAACCAATGCTTCAATAGCTTCACTGGAATCTCTTACCCAAGTTTAAATACAACACATTTGACACATCAAATACAGTTGATTCTTCTTCAGTTACAGATCAGATGAAAATGCTTCATTAGATGGCTGATATACATATGTGCCAGCATATATATGGAATATGACCAAATATGGTCTATTTTCCAACATAGTCCTCCTTACAGTCCATACACTCCTTCCATTGGTGTTGCAGTGCTTGGATCCCATTGATGAAAAGGCTTTCATCCTGTTGCTCAAACAAGTCATTGGCAGCAGACATGACATCATCATCACTGCAATACTAGTTCTCAGCCAACTGTTTCTACATGCTGGGGAACTGATGAGAGTCAGATGGGGACAAATCAGGAGAATAGGGGGAGGTGATCAACCAGTTCAAAGCCACAGTCATGGACAGCAACCATCGAAGCCAAGGACTTGTGTACTGAAGCTTTGTCCTGATGAAACAAAACCCCTTTTGTCAGTTTTCCTAAGTGTCTGGCATTGAAAGGCTTTCATAACTGCCTCAGTAAGTTGGCAGAGTACTCTCCATTGATGGTGTGGCCCTTTAGAAGAGACCATCACTATCCCTGCAGATGAAGTGACCTTGGCTTTCTTTGGAGCAGGAGAGAAAGAGGTTTACACTGCATGGATTGTGTCTTTGGCTCTGGCTCAAAATGATGAAGCCAACACTCCTCCTGGATGAGAAAACGTTCAAGGAAACCAGCTGGATCTGCCTCAAACAACGTCAGATTTCCCCGTGATGTGATCAGCCAGTGCACTTTTGATCAGGTGTCAGAAGATGTAGCACCTACTGAGCAGAAACCTTCATCATGCCAAGTTCATTGTGCAGAATATTCTCAACTCTCTCACAGGATATGACAATAGCATTGGTTATTTCATTTACAGTCAGTTGCCTGTCATCCATCAACATGTGGTGAACACGGTCAATGTTTTCCTTGGTGGTGGCAATTTCAGGATGAAGGACCTTAGATCACTTTCAAGACTCTCTAGCCTCACTCCTTTATAGTCAGCCTATGAACTTTACAGCCCACTCTTATACATGTGTGTGTGTGTATGTGTACACACACACACACACACACACACACACACACACAGATCTGTAATATATAATATATGAATTTACATTTATACTCTGAATCAACATATTCTTGCAAAATGAAAAAAAATTGGTGCAGGTATTGTTGTTGTAGTTTTTAATATCAGATCAACCTTGATCAAGCATACATAAGAGAAAGACATTCCAACCATGATCATCCTGATTTGCTTTTTTAAAAATTTTAATTTGAATGTAGTGAATAGGAAAAGGCATGCCTGTGTGGTAAGAAGTTTGCTTTTCAACCACATGGTTTCAGGTTCAGTCCCACTGTGTAGTGCCTTGGGCAGGTATCTTCTACTATAGCCTCAGGCCAACCAAAACCTTGTTAGTTAATTTGATAAATGGAACTGAAAGAAGTTCACTGTGTGTGTGTGAGTGTGTGCATGCGAGCACGTGCATGCATATGCGTGCGTGCGTGTGTGTGTGTGTGTGTGTGTGTGTGTGTGTGTGTGTGTGTGTGTGTGTGCAGGAGAGAGAGAGAGCGTGTGTGTAAGTGTATGTGTGACTTTGTATCTGTGTTTGTCCCCTACTACTGCTGGACAACTGGTTTTGCTGTGTTTACATACCAGTAACTTAGTGGTTCAGCAAAAAGACTGAGAGAATAAGTACCCCACTTAAAAACAAAAATAAGTACTGGGGTTGATTTGTTCAAATATAATTCTTTGAGGCCATACCCCAGCGTGGCCGCAGTCTAATGACTGAAACAAGTAAAAGACAGCCAGAAAAAGATAAAAGATCTCATGGCGTGTGAGTGATGTAAGCTTAAATACATAGATTTACAGTTGAATTCTGTCTTCTCAGACTAACTGGCATCACTGCCAATCCACATCAGAACTTTTCATAACTGACTGACTGATGTGTCTGCTTTGTTTATAACACTAGTTGCATCTCAAGTGCATAGTCATGGAATGTTCTCATTTTATATTTGTGCAAATTCCATGGATCTATGTTCTGTTTGTTCCAAGTAAATCTATCAAATACACACATCATATATGTATATACATATATGATGTATCTGAAATATATACATATATATATATATATATATATATATAGACATAGATTATACACATGCATGCATACACACATACATACCTACATACACACACATACGTACATACACATACATACACATACATGCATACATACACGCATACATACATGCACTATTATTATTAGTTCATCCATCATTGTCGACAATGACCAAGGTCATCACACAGGGGATGACAAGGCAGGGTGTGTCTAGATGTGGCCAATCAGTTCGATGCAGGCTCAGAAGGCTTTGCTGCAGATCTGGTACAGGTGGTCTGTTGGGATGAAAGGCAAAGGGTTGGCTCTGGACTTGCATAGTTTGCATTTTCATTGTGCTCGTGTAATCTCTGTTTCTTAATGTAGGCGGTGGCACCACTGTTGGTGCATCTTCACCAGGAAGGGTGGTCTTGTGCTTGTATTTCCCAAGTGTTGGGGTTGATCTCAAATCTCTTCAGTGAGGCTTTGAGTGTATTCTTGAGGTACTCTTTCTGTCCACCTTGCACGCACTTGCTTTGTGCCAGTTCACAGTAAAACAGTCTTTTGGTGAGTTGTGTGTCAGGCACACAACTCCCCAAAGGTAGCCTGCCCACCTGATCTGTGCTCTCCTCAGCAGTGTGTAATTGTTCAGCAGATCAGCTCAAGAGAGGACCTCCATGCCTAGGACCTTGTCTTGCCAGGTGATTTTCAGCAGCTTTCTCAGGCAGTTAATGTGGAAGTGGTTTAGCTTTTGGAGTGGTATTTGGAAATTCCACTCGCAGGTGTACAGTACTGTAGGCAGTACAACTGCTTGGTACACCTTCATCTTTGTGGCCAGCCTAATACTTCATCTCCCACACTGATTCATGTAGCTGCCCAAATGTGAGCTTCCCTTGGTAATGTGTGTATCAACCTCATTGTCAATGTTCACATCCCTGGAGAGTGTACAAAAGAAAGGGAAACAAGCAGTCCTGTGACAACCCTTGCGAAATTTCTCTCCTTGTTATCACTGGCAAGATATTTGCTAGAGACCCCCTTGACCACCACACTCAGCACATGAATGACTCAGTGTGGCTTCAGAAAGGGCTACAGGATAGTTGACATGATCTTTGCAGCAAGTTTTAAGAGCAGTTTTAAGAGAAGTTTTAAGGGAACTTATACATGACGTTTGTAGACCTAACCAAAGCCTTTGACACCTGAAGTCATGAGGGATTCTGGAAAATCATGGCAAAGTTTGGATGCTTGGACAAATTAAACAATATGGTGCAACAGTTTTATGACAGCATGCTCATTCAGGAACTGAACAAGCGAGGTCTTTCTGATGCATCCCCAGCCACTAATAGAGTTAAGCAGGACTATGTCCCCACAGCAATGCTGTTCAGCATGATGTTCTCAGCCATACAGTTGGATACCTTCTGCAGCAACAAAGAAACTAGCGTCGAGATCAGAGCCAGGACTGATGACAAACACTTCAACCTGCAGAGACTGCAGGTGAACACCAAGGTGGAAGACGACTCAGTGTGCAACTTCCTGTTCACAGATGAGTGCACATTCAATGTGGCCACAGAGGCCCAGATGCACTAGAGCATGAACTACTTCTCCACTGCTTGCAACGACTTTGGCCTCACGATCAGTACTCGGAAGAGAGAGGTCATGCACCAACCTGCTCCGCAGAAGCAGTACATGGAACTAACTATCTTTGTTGAAGAGGAAACCCTGAAGGTTGTTATACATGAATACACACATACGCATGCGCATGTGCACACACACACACACACACACACACACGCACGCACACACACAATCATACATACGTACAATCATACATACATACATACATACATAACATATATACATACATACAAACTTTGTGGAGTGTTGCATTCATATTTTAGTATATGTGTAGCCTTTTCCTGTTCTGTGTATTTATTCTTGATATTGAAATCAAAGAGCCTATCATATGTACATTTTATTGTGGTCTGTCATAGTTTGTTACAACTAAATTGATGTATTGATTTGTAGAAAATATATTTCTCTGTCTTGCAAATGAAACAAGAAAAGTCATTTTTGATCTGTTATTTCATATTTTCATTATTTTATATAGAAGTTATATTTCTCTACAAGAATACATAGAAATAAAATGTTCAATATTTTAGTATGGTGTGCTTTGAAGTAGATTTGGCTGTTAGCTCTAGTATGCCTAGAGACAACGTAGACATT
>NC_142940.1:25643162-25670662 GCF_046866305.1 Octopus bimaculoides
TAAATTAAGCACATTGAACATTTTGGAACAATGACCGTGTGTTGACAAGATCCTTCTCTAGAGTTTACTTTGTCAGTTGACATGTCTTTCAGTTCCTTTATCAAGATGAAAATGTAGTTATTCTTACTATTTCATTATTAAATGCATAAAATTAGGAAAAAATGCCTCAAATTTGTAGAACTTTCAAATTACAGTTAATGTGAAATTATGAGAAAAAATAAAATGTTTTTATAATTATAAAAATTATGCAAATATTTGTAATTTACCTGAGGTTCTTGCTAAGGTTTCCCCAAATACACACTGATATACATTCATTATAGTGGTAAGCTTGGTAGTTAGAAGTTTCTGGATCAATATTTTGTAAGGCACCCAGTAAACAGTTGTGGATGGAAGCATTTAATTTGATTTCCAGCAAATTTTGCAAATCTTTGATTATCTGAGACACAAGCAAGAATATTTACATACATATAAATTCTCAATAAGCAATATAATGTTCACATTCATATACCCTAATGTTATAGTTTCAGTTGCAACCTCTTTTAAACTCTACAACTTAATCCAATAGATCTGTATATTACATTTATTCATTTTTATAAAACTGATTTTTCCATCATATTCCTATGCTGTTACTAGTGAGCCATTTAGCTGTTTAACTAGATGTCCTTACACTTGTATCACCTTCCACTATGAAGAGAGTCTGAGATCAATTAGGTAGACTGGAGCGTCCAAAATTACATGCCTTGCTCAGGACCACAAATTTCATTTTTTACTTGCTGAGTCCAGAAGAAGGATCAGAGCTTCAGAGACTAATGAGCTTGATGTTGCTAAGGTTGTTTAAACTATTGCAGGTCAACAGTTGCAGGTAAGACGTGAGAAGGGAGAAAGTTCTTGAGAGCCAATGTTCTGAGGATGAAGGAGCAGACATAATGGTTAGTGTGAGGTTGGAAAAAAAGGGGGTGCTTAAATGCAAGGGTGACAAAAGGTGGAGAGATGAGTTGGACAGGTGTGCCTGAGACTTGAGACTAGCTAGTTCTGAGGAACAGAGGTCATTAAAGTTGTGATAGAAAAGACTGAGAAGAGAGAGCACACCTGTGAGCCAGAGGCTGGAGTCAGTAGGGTACCTCTTCTCTGGATGTGGTCCAGGATATCTTCATGCTTAGCAGCACATCTGAGATGGTGCTATGCACCATCCTGCATATGGAAGCAATACATCTTTGTGGATTTCATTTGAGCCATGTAGAGTGTCAGCAATGCTGGGGGTTGAAATATTTTCTGGCCCTGCAGAAAAGAAACAGTCTTTGGGATGCTATCCTAGCTATGACAAGGATGTGCTTTCACAAGGGGATTCTCAGTGATAATGAGGCCAAGTATCTGAAGTGATTGCAAGGGCTCTAGGTGGGTGCTTATGAGGGGTCCAATAATAGTTTCTAGATATGAATGTGTCTGAGTTATTTGGCTGTTAAAAGAAATAAAATTGGTCCCACTGGTGGATTCTCCAAAAGTCTCCATTCATGGAATCAATTCAGGTTTGGTAATATTTGTAATATTTAGATTGCATGCAGATGATGCATGGTCAAGGAAGGTTATGGAGGAATGAAAGGTTGTATCATCTGTTTTGGAGTGAGCATTGCAGGATTTGACAGCAAATAAGTCATTAATGAGTAAGTGAACGAGGGACAAAACTGAACCCTGGCAAACACTAGAGTTGATTGAAAAAGCTCTTTCAAAACATACATCAATGATGCAGTCTGATAGGAGGCTACTGATCCAAGAAATGAGAGATGGGTACAGTGTGTAGGTGGGAAGTTCTGATAAGAGATTCACAGGTGAAAGTTTTGTTGATGTCTAGGTTAACAACATTGCACTCAACTAAGTTCTCTACAGTGACAGTCCACTGCTGAGTGACATGGGAGAGTAGGTCTTCAGTGGGTCTGGTTCTGTAAAAGCTGTACTAGTGGTCACAGAGGAAAGAGATGCGTTCAAAGTATTGGGGAATGTCATTGTTTATGGCTGCTTCCATTATATTAAAGATGTTAGAAGTAAGTACATTGAGACAATACTAGGAATGGTAAAAAAAAAACTGCCTTTCTTTGGAGTAGAGACATACTAATGAGTGCATCCAAACGTCAGGGTATATCCCCATAGAAAATAGAAATTAAGAATTTAGTGAGTATAGAAACAAGTTCTGGAGTGCAATGCTTGATTGTAATGGAAGGGATTGGCGATCTTGGTGGTCTTAAGTAACCAAAGGTATTTCTGCACTTGCAAGGTGGGGAGCCAGGTGGAGTGGAAGAGGTTGAAAGAAATTAGCCAAGGATATGGAGTTGGATGCAAAGTGGACTGCAAAGGACAAGGCTTTATCTGCAGATATGGAAACATAATTGCTTAGAAAAGGAGGAAAAGAGAACTACAAAGACAGTTGAGATTCTTTTGGCAGATGACTAGGATAAGCTCCAGTTTTCAGTGGGTGTAGAAAAGATCAAGACGCAGAGGTGTCATACTTGAAACTTTCCTTTACTCGTGGGATATGTATAAGAGTTACTCTGTTAGGTGAATACTACTCAGTTTTGTGGAGTAGCTGAAATTTTCCAAGCATTGTTGGCATTTTCCTATCTGAACAGCTGCAGTACAACTATGAGTAAACCACTTAGGGTGTCTTAGAACATCAAGGTTATTTTTTTTTCTCTGTGTGTGTGTATGGTATGTTGGAAGGCATGCTTAGTCATGAGTAGGGAATTATCCCAGAAATAAATAAATCAAAACTTGTGGACCTCTGACTTGAAATGCCATAGGGTTCAGGTGGAGGTAGGAGTGCTTTTTGGGTTGTTACAATGAGACAGTGACCAGAGGATCTCTGATAGATGCAGAGACAGTTATGAGATTGGCAGAGGTGAAGTTTTACAGTGAGAAAAAGACCAAGAGTGTTTGGGGTGTCTGTGTGTGGGTTGGAGGTGAAACAGTTTGATGGAAACAGCTGATAATAGCAAAAGATTGAGCTTCCGCCCTGGCAGTCACAGTATGGGATAAATGTAATATCAATGAGGACAATGAAAGGAGTGAAGGAAAGGTAAAATAGATGTTCTCAGTGCAGAAGATATGGTCAAAAAAGATGCGGGTGATTTGATATTTCTGAGAGGGATACCGAGGCACATGTATTGGGGGGGGGGGAGTACTTTGAGTTAGAGAAACTGGAAAAAAACCACAGGCTTACAAAGGAAATTAAATTGTTGCACAAAAGAGATGTGTTACAAAAGAAATTTGTTTGAAGCTGTTACATAACAGAAAATTGCATTGAAAGTGTTAAATATTATTGACCAGAATATATACAGTAACATTTACCAATTTATGTTCACAAAATTGAAAAAAAAAAAGAGTAATTTTATGACTCCATGTAATACAGACAAAATCATTTTTAATGTTTCAGGCTTACATACATTCAAGAATCTATTATTCACTCATATTTCTACACAGAAATTTAGTATTCTTTGTACACAATTTCTTTTTTTTAATATTTGAGAGCACAAAACAGTGAGCTGGCAGAATTCTTAGGACACCAGGCAAAATGCTTAGTGCCATTTCATCCGTCTTTATGTTCTGAGTTCTAATTACACCAAGGCCAACTTGGCCTTTCATTCTTTCAGGACTGATAAAAGAAATACCAGTGGGTCTATGGGGTCGATGTAATCAACTTATGCCCTCCCCTGAAATTGCTGGCCTGGTACCAAAATTTGAAACCAATATTTGAGAGCACACATAATAGTAAAGTGAATAGTGGCTGCATTTAATCCAAGCATTCCAGCTGTAGCTATTCCATTTTTTTCTTTCATACATTCGGTATAAATGATTTCATTAATGGGAATGTCATTTTGAATTAATTAACGGGGTATTTATTTGAGAGAGATTTGGTGGCAATTTCTAGCAGGCTAAGCAACCAGTTGTTGGCTTGTGAAGCAAAACTTTTGTTGAGATTTTAGAGTGTTATCCAGGAATAAAGAGAATGTAATATTATAAGAGTATGTCTTGGTGCTGTCAAAGGCTGCTTTGTTCCAATTTGAAGAATAAAGTGGAAGTAATATTGTAAGATTTCAAGTCTGACTCACCTCTATAATAACAGGAAAAAGGATGATGTAATGTGGCAAGACATGTTTTAATGCTATGAAGATTGCTTTACTCCTATTAGAGGCTATTTTAGAGGTTTCCATTTATAAGAAGTTGCATAAGTCTGACCTAAAGAATTTTTGGTTGTTTGTGAATAATGCATATTTATGGAAGGTTAAAGAGAAAGTTTTCAAAAGGTCACTGAAGATAAAACAAAATATGTTAGGAGACAATCCAGCTCTATGGAAGTCATGTTTATTATAACTGAAGAAAGAAAAGTCTTTATTCCTCTTGTGATTTTCCATGGACTGATATTGATACTTGGAAAGAAAGTTTGAAGAGTTTGGTGAGGATAGCAAACTTGGTAAAGACTGACAGAAGAGTGACATTTTGAAATATTAGATTCTTTTGACAAAAGACTAGAAATTTCAGTTGTAATTAGTGAATCACAGAAATGCGCAGGCTGTGTGATGGACAGAAGCAACATTTTTTTCTCCTAAAAGTAATTTTCTAAATATAATGATGGATGAATTATTCTAAGCTATGATGAAAGATGATTTTCCTCAAGGTGTTTTTGCCAATGCATTTCATTTATACAACTGACTTAGGCAGTATAATGAATCTGGAATAGTATTGCATGGCAGATAGTTTAGTATGGATAATTTAGTATGGAGAGATTTATGCCTTAGTAGAGGTTTTTTGGATTGAAATCTATAGATAATCCATTTTAACCCTTTTCTGATTTATCACACCAAAAGAAAAATCTAAATAAAAATACATTATAATCACAAGATAATTTATAAATTTCAATAAGAGGTGATACTAACATTTTGGTATGTAATGTTCTCATGTTCTGTAAATGGTTCTGTCTGTGTTGCTAAGTCAATAAAATTGTTTAGTTCTTCTATCAACTGTAAATAGAAAATATTCAGACATGTTTAAAATGTAATATTTGTAGACCATTACAATTATTTAAAATCATGTATAGAAAAACTGAACAGTGTTACCACAAGGAAACAAGAACTTATAGTTTCATTTGAATCAAAGGTTTGTGATGACTGATGTGACTGAGTCTGTGATGCAGGAAGGCAATATTACATGCCATTTTAAATCTTTTATCTTTTAATTGTTTTAGTCATCAGACTGTGGCCGTGCTGGGGCACCATCTTGAAGTGTTTTAATGAAACAAATTGACGCCAGGACTTATCATTTTAAGCCTAGTTCTTATTATATTGGTTTCTTTTGCCAAAATGCTAAGTTGCAAGTAGATAAACAGACCAACGCTGATTGTTATGCAGGGGTGGGGGACAAACACAGGCACAAAACACACACACACACACACACACACACATACATAGATATACATAACCAGGTTCTTCAAAGGCAAGTCACATAGGTATAAAATCTTCTGGGAAGGTAACAGCGATGAGGTAGGTGGTGTCAGTACACTTCTTGCAGAGAAATGGGTAGATAGGGCATAAAGATAGTTAGAGTGTGCAACAGAGTAATGGAGCTCAGGCTAGTCTTGCAAAATAGTATAGCAACAACTGTCTCTGCCTATGCCCCACAAGTGGGCCTACCAAATGAACAGAAGGACCACTTTTATGACATACTTCTGCAGGCTACCTCAAAGACGAGTGACAATGATTTCATCTTTGTGGCTGAGGATTTCAATGGGCATGTCGGACAGCAGCCCATGTATATCTTCCATGATGTACATGGGACCACAGAATTGGTTCCCAAAACAAAGCAGGAACAAGACTAGTGGAGTTCTATGATGCAAATAACCTATTGATCTGCAACACCAACTTCAGGAAGCCAGCCAGCCATCTGATAATCTACCAATCAGGTGAATGTGCTAGCTAGATTGACTACATTCTCACCGGAGAGCAGGGTGTATGGTTGCTCTTAAATACAAAGACCCTCCCTAGTGAAGAATGTACCCACCCCAGCATAGACTGGTCATTAATGACTTTAGACTCTAGACCAGAAGGATGCAAAAAAGCAGACCACTCTGGAAAAGGACCTAAAAGCTTAAGGATCCTTTATTTGGTCTGAGATTTAGGGACATTCTAATTGAGAAATTTGATGAGAGGGAGGAGGAGTTACAAACTTGTGACATAGAGGGCAACTAGGAATTCCTGCTGAGTGCTACAGACCAAATCTGTGGCTGATGCAAAGTCCCATCCAGACCAAGGGTGACGTAGTGGTGTAAAGATGTTGTAGACAGGGCTATTAGAGCAAAGAAACAGGCCTGGAAGAGTGGGGATAGCAGGAAATTGTAGCAGATATCCAGAAAGGCAGCTAGGAGATAGGTATATCTAGCCGAAAGAGAAGTAGAAAAAAAGTTTGCCTATGTTCAGTGATGTGAGGACCAAAAACTTGAAGTGTTTCAGATTGCAAGAGAGAAAATTGTGAGAGAAAATTGTGATGTCATAGGAGAGAAATATGCCTGCATGGATGATGGTGCACTTGCATTTAATGATTCTGCAAAAAAAGGAGTTTGGAAATGCCATTATGAAAGACTGCTGAACGTGGAGAATGAATGGAAGGAGGAGAGTCTGCCACATGTTGACCCAATTGAAAGACCAGCTATCTGAATCAACAGTACCTTGGTAGATAAAGCAATTTAGGATGTGAAGACAGGGAAAGACCCCGGCCCATCAGGAGTCACCACTGAGATGCTTAAAATATCTGGTGGTGTGGGTTATGGTCTAGTCACTTGTATTGTAAATCAGGTGGTCCATGAAGGAGTCATACCCAATGATTGGTGTAGCAGCACCATAGTCAACTGCTACAAAGGTAAAGTTGATGCCTTAGATACAAATAATTACAGAGGTATCAAATTGTTGGATCAGGTGATGAAAGTTACAGAGAGGGTCATAGCCTAACCGATTAAGGAGAGAGTTAGTGTAGATGAGATGCAGTTTAGTTTTGTGCCAGGGAGAAGCACCACTGATGCTATATTTCTGGTAAGGCAACTGCAGGAGAAATACCTTGCCAAAGATAAACCTCTGTACTTGGCTTTTGTTGACTTGGAGAAATCTTTTGACAGAGTTTCCTCAACCCTTATCTGGTAGTCAATGCAGAAACTAGGGATAGATGAGTGGTTGGTGAGAACTATACAAGCCATGTACAGAGATGTTACTAGTAAGGTGAGGGTTGGCAACGAGTACAGCAAAACATTCAGGGCTTCACCAAGTATCGGTGCTCAGCCATCTCTTGTTCATCATAGTCCTCCAGGCAATAACAGAGGAATTCATGACAGGCTGCCCCTGGGAGCTCCTCTATGTTGATGACCTTGTTTTTATAGCTGAATCACTACCAGAACTAGAGAAGAAGTTTCAGGCATGGAAGCAAGGTTTAGAATCGAAGGGCCTTAGAGTTAACCTAGCAAAAACCAAAGTCTTAGTAAGTAGGAAGGCAGACAAATCACAAATCCCTTCAGGTAGATGGCACTGCTCTATCTGTAGAAAAGGCATAAGCAGAAACCCCATAAGATGTATTCTGTATAAGCTATGGACACATAAGAGATGCAGCAATATCAGAGGAAGGTTAACAGGAAAAATAGCTTTTGTTGTGTGGAAGATTCACAGGTACAATAAACACTGAAAATGTACAGAAAATAGACTCCATCAACTGCCATCAGGGGAAGCTAGAGGTAGTAGATAGCTTCTGCTATCTAGATGACTAAGTTAGTAGCTGAGGTAGATGCTCCAAGAGTGTAACTGCGAGAATAAGATTAGGCTGAACAAAGTTCAGAGAGCTCCTACTTCTGCTGGCAACAAAAGGCTTCTTCAGAATGAAAGGCAGACTGTTTGATGCCTGTGTACAAACAGCTATGCTACACAGCAGTGAAACATGAGCTATGACAGCTGAGGGCATGTGTAGACTTGAAAGAAATGATGCCAGTATGATCCACTGGATGTGTAATGTCAGAGTGCATGTTCGACAAAGTGTAAGTCTCTTGAGAGAAAATTTGGGCATAAGAGGCATCAGATGTGGTGTGCAAGAGAGACGACTGCATTGGTATGGTCATGTGATGTGTATGGATGAGGACATTTGTGTAAAGAAGAGCCAATCTCTAACTGTGGAGGGAACCTGTGGTAGAGGTAGACCAAGGAAGACATGGGACAAGGTGGTGAAGCATGATCTTTGAACTTTGGGCTCACAGAAGCAATGACTAGTAACTGAGACCTTGGGTGATATGTTGCGCTTGAGAAGACCTGTCAAGCCAAGTGAAATTATAGTCATGGCTGATGTTGGTGTCACGTAACTGGCACCTGTGCTGGTGGCACATAAAAAGCACCTTGCAAGCATTGGGCTTCATGGAAGCAAAGTAGCTGATGACAGTGGCATGTGAAAAGCTCCTTTCAAGTTCTGGTCCTCACAGAGGCAATGACCAAGAAATTTGGCATTATGTCATGCTTGAGAAGAAAACCCAAGCCAAGTAAAATTGCAGTCATGGCAGATACCAGTGTCACGCAAATGGCACTCATGTCGTGACATGTAAAAGCACCCATTACACTTTCGGAGTGGTTGGCATTAGAAAGGGCATCCAGCTGTAGAAACCATGTCAAATCAGACTAGAGTCTGGCGCAGCCTTCCAGCTTGCCAGCCCTGGTCAGACTGTCCAGCCCATGCCAGCATGGACAACTGACACTTTCAGTTTCCATCAACCAAATCCACACATGAGGCTTTGGTTAGCCTGAGGCTATAATAGTAGAAGACACTTGTTCAAGATGCCATGCAGTAGGACAGAATCTGGAAACATACGGTTGGGAAGCAAGCTTATTACCACACAGTCATAATTGAAAATGTTATTATCAAAGTTCATATCTTCCTACTTTCCAAAAGACTATACTGCACACTGACCCGAGGAATGCAATTGTGTTTCTGGTGGTATAGTGAAAAACTTACATGAAACTATTGAAAATATACATCAACAACAACATCAGTGACAAAGTGGAGTTTAACTTTTTGATTTTGAAAATTAATTATTTTTAACTTAACAATAACTGTTTGTAATATAAGCAGAGGCCCTGAAACTTAGGACAGAGTATTAGTTGATTACATCAGCATTAATAGTTGGCTGGAACTTTATTTGATTAATTCCAAAAAGATTAAAATCAAAGTGGATTTAAGTGGAATTTGAAATCAGAATGTAAAGAGAAATACTGTAAAATATTTTATATCTAATTCTCTAATGATTCTGCTAATCTGCCCCTCTAAAATAATAATGATTTCTGACTTTGACAGAAGACAACACATTTTGAAATAAGGAGTATAGACTATTAAATCAACTTTAAACTTGATTAGGTGTATTTTATTGATCATAGAAAGATTAAAGGCAAAGTTGACCTTAGCAAAAGGTATGTAACTAAACACCATAAGATATTCTGGATGTTGCTCTACCAATTTTGTCCAGTTACAAGGGCCTAAACATATAACAAAACATATGTACAAAAGCATGAGCAAATATGTTCATATGATAAAAGAATGTAACACTAAAAAGAAATAAAGAATGTTATAAAAAGTTTAAAATTTATTACACAAAACAAATTGAGCTGTGGAAAGATGTGTCATAGTAGCCAGAGCATACCAAGTCCATCTTGTAGAGGGTGCTTGTAACAGATGGACTGCATGACAAGTAAAACACATCCCTTCCAAAAGAAGCAGAAAAGTAGATGCTTCAATGTGGCCAAATGTGAACTGGTGCAAATAATAATAAGATGACGATACTATTAAAGCGAGAAGATCAGATAAGATTGGAGAGGACAAAAAAAAGTGTAAGATCAAAGAGTAAATACCAAAGAAATTGACAAAACTTTAGAATATCAGGATCTAACCAGAGAGAGGAAGAGATTGTAGAAGACAAAAGTGACAATTACACCTGTAGTAATTAGTACACTAAATGCATTATCCAAACTGCTACCTCAGAGAATGAAGGATATTGGAATTGGGACATGCATTGCTGACTTGCAGAAAAGTGCAATTGATTCTTGAGACTGAAGAAGACTCATCACCAAACCTCAAGGCAACTTCCTTTCTAACTAATATAACATGCAATAGCTATAATAATAATGGCAAAAACAAAAAAAAAAAGCCAGTTGTCTTTGAAATATTATAATATACAGTACTGCAATGGTTGACTGCACTATAGCACATAGCACTACTATTGTTGAAGAATGCTACAGTATACAGTACAACAACTGTTTAAATTCAAAAATAGACTGGCTGGATGTTAGCCCAATTTAGAACAAGGAATTATGATTGTTAATATCTTGCTGTGATTGATTCCAGGAGATTACAAATGTTTGGTGTAGTATTTGACTACATCAAATGAGTTTGAAAGCCAAACATGAAACTGAAGAACATTCTAATAAAGTAATGATTGTAATAAGAGAAATGTCTCATCATTACATCTGTTGTTAGGAAATCTTATGATGTTCAATGTGGTGTTGATGAGTTTTGCTATGAAGAAAGTTAGAAATAGCAACAGAAACAAAAATCTAAAGACATTTATAGATCATTAGTACAATTTTAAATATTGATTTCTCTTTTTACTAGGAACAACACAAATTTCTGCAAGTGAGTTAGTATAATCAATTGAACCAATTATATTGGTCTGATTCAATCAATTCAATTGATTATACTGGGTTGATTTAATAGAATTGATTATACTGAGCTGATTCAATCAAAACCAAATGATGCAAATAATACAGTCTGTGACTGCACTGTTTCTGCCAGCTCACTGCCATTTAGAATTTTTAATATTATCATATTATCATCTCATAGCAGTCTTTGACACACTCACAGCTGCACATATTGATTATAAAACAGATTGCAGCATCCTGAATACATAATTTATTGATACTTGATGTGCTGAAGCCATATTCAGTAAAGTGCTAATTAAAACATGATCAAGTGATTGAGTCAATAATCTACCAATACTTGACATGATTTTAGAAATAGAAATAGTAACAGCATCAAATAGTATTGACACAATCAAAGAAATTAAAGAGAGAATCTAAGAGAATATCAAGACACTTTGCTAAATTAACAAAATTTAAGATTTAATAAAAGCACAATTACACTGTGATGAATTTTGGAAAAGTTTACAGAAGATAGTTTCTGATTTGACTTTGCAGAATTTCAGAAAACAGAAAGGATGATTATTCTTCAGTCAGTCTGTTTCATTGTAAAGCATATCACAATACATACATACATGGATATATATATATGTGTATACACACACACACACACACACACATGTGTGTGAGTGTGTGTATGTATAGGTAGATACTTAGTTATAGACAATGACACACTAAATGTTAAGACATTTAAAATATATTTTTTTCTTTTAATAATTAAATTGTTTTGTTGACAATTCAACCCTCTTCATCTAAGCTAGCTACATAAAGGAAGGTTAATCAGTGAGTTAATTCTGCAACGTATTAAGAATATGGTGACATCCCATCTCTATACTAAGACACTCTTAGACAGAACTGAGTGCAGATATAAAAACCAACCAAAACTTCCTAAATTTCAAATTTCAAAAAACAAACTATGAAGTCATTTCCATTTTTTTAGTGCGTCATCAATAGCAGACCATAGACTCACAAACTAGTTTCATTAACAGTTAGTCATGGATTCACAAACCAACCCCATTAACAGCTAGCCATGGGCTTACAAAAAGACCTCATTAACAGCTAACCATTGACTTAAGAAAAAGAAGCCCACTTGAAATGAGCATCTGACACATATACCCTATTTGATGATGTCTTGGTTCAACAATGCATGCATGAAATATTTCTCTACAATATTATGATTCTGGCAGGATTGTTAGTACGTGAGGAAAAATGCTTAGCAGAATCTCGTCTGTCTTCACGGTCTGAGTTCAAACACTGCTGAGGTCGACTTTGCCTTCCATCCTTTCAGGGTTAATAAAATAAGTACCAGTTGAGTACTGGACTCCATGAAATCAACTATCCCACTTCTCTAAACTTGTTGGCCTTGTGCCAAAAATTTGAAATCTGTATTCTTCTTCTGTGTCTTCGTAGAATAAAACATGCATCAACTGTGTCTCATTACCCACAAAATACACCTGCAGTATATTTGTATCAATAAACAGTCATTGATCACTACATACTACATGCACATGTATCTCTATACAATAAAACACATCTATTTAACAGCTCTACACACCAAAATTCACATCTAGCATTTATCTATAAACTAACATACAAACCAAAATAAACAAAACTGTCTCATATAATCTACACAACAACACATAACTGTTGTAATCTTGACATAAACCTCACAGAGTATAAATTAACAAGGAAGCCTCTACATCAGTGCTTCTCAACCATTTCTTTCCTGTGGAACCTTTTGATTCCTATTTTACTCAGGTGGACCACCATAGCCATTCAATGCTTAAAAATATCTCATATTTTTGACATTAAATATTAATAGGAACTGTGTAAAAAAAATTTTAATATTTTGTGTATTATAGAAATATAACCAATTTATTGCACATGAATTTTAACTACAAAATCATATATGGACCCTTAAGGGTCATCTGGACCTTGTTGAGAACCACTGCACTACATGGTCACTTAGGCTGCTAGAAATAGTAACCAGATTCCCTCAAATCTTGCTCACTTAAAAAAAAAGGAGAAACATACTGAGTAATGTAGTCCTAGATATACAATGCTGGAATACCTTTCGCCATAAATCTGCTCAGTGAGAGCTAACATGACGTTAAACAGAATGACAAATAATAAACATAGTTATAAATGTAAGAAAAAAAGTCATTGGAAGGGTGATGCATACCCTGCATGAAGATAAAGTTTTTCGCAAATTATAGTGTGGCTTACAATGCATTACCTACCGAAGCTTTTTAATTGAACTGAATTAATTTTTTTTGTCTTTTTTTTAAAGTTTTACCATTAGGGGTATTTATATTCTGGTGAAATTAAGAAACCAACTCATTACTAAATGAAAGCCTCGAATCCATCAGTGTATACACACGTGTGCGCACGTGCACACACACGCACACACATTCAGTCGCATATCTATGTACATATGTATGTATGTATGTATGTATATACCCACATGTGTCTACGCGCATAGGCACACCATGATTTATACACATATGGAAAAGAAAGTGAACAAAATAATATGACCATTTGCTTATTGGGAAATTTGTAAATTCGATTTTTTAAATTAAAATTTTTTTTTTAAAAGATAATCAAACCAAATGTTCAACATTTTGAGCCACTTACCCAATGAGTATTTCTGCCAAATTTGGTGAAAATCCTTTCAACCATTTTCCAGTAATTTTGCAAACACACAGACAAAGATGAGTAATTACAATACCTGATTTCGCTTATGCATGCAGGGTAATGAAATGAGCACTTACTGCTAAATTCAGGAGACTGTTTTCTAACACTGTTTCAATATCATTGTTTTTATCATCTTCAAGAGACAGGCTAATATATGTATTGATTTCTTTTTGTATCATGGGATCAGGAGTTCCATCACATCTCATAAAACGCTCCCACTATAACAAACAAAATTTAGTACACACAATCAGTAAGGATTACATATCTAAAAAAAAAAAAAAACTTATTATTAGAGAAGTATCAAAAGGAAATTTGATAAATTGGAAATATATCAAGTGAAAATGATAAAAGCAACATTTCAAACCAAAAATCAGAGAATAACCCATTTAGTTATCACACACATTTGGGGGTAGTTCCTCCCTCTCTTATACAATCTCCTCATTCAGCAAGAGGTTTCTGAACAAGGAAAATGTATAAGAGAGGGAGAAACGACCCCCAAATAGAGTTAAAGAGAAAGCTGTTGAAGCTGATACCTTAAAGATTGGAGAAACGTATGTTTGGGAAAGAAATGTCAAGCATTTCAAGAGGCAGGAACCTGTCAAAAAGGAACACCAAGGAAAATATTGGAAGAAGTGCTGAAATCTGATTTTATGAAAGAGATAACAAAGGTATTGAGCTGGACAAGACTGGTCCAACACATACAAGTAGGGAAAAATGAACATAAAATGATGATGATAAAAAAAATATAAATATATAAATGTGTGTGTGTTTAAGGAGGTTAGGGTGTTACATTCATAATTGTAAGATTGAAGTTTCAATTCCTGGACTGAGCAATGCATTGTATTTCTGAACTTAGCAGTTCGGCAAAAGATACTGATAGAATAAGTACTAAGCTTACAAAGAATAAGTCCTGGGGTCGATTTTCTCGACTAAAGGCGGTGCTCCAGCATGGCCGCAGTCAAATGACTGAAACAAGTAAAAGAGTAAAAGAGTAAAGAGTAAAACACATTATTTCATAGCTCCAGCCCTCTCAGCTGGCAAAAATCCTGATGACCCAGGAAAAACCTTTGATCCTTTTTATATATATCTGTAAGATGGTTGGCATTAGGAAGGGCATCCCACCATAAAAACCATGCTGAAATAGACAGTAGAGGTTGGTGCAGCCTTCTAGCTTGCTGGCTCCTGTCAAACCATCCAATCCATGTCAGCATGGAAAACAGATATTAGATAATGAAGAAGATGCGTCGGTGTTAAAACGTGGGTAGCTGATGAAGTAGAATGTTCTCTATGTGGCTTGTGTGTTTTCTCGTCTACGTTTTGTTTGCAATGTCCTGTACCCAGATATGCACCTATACATACAGGTGGATGTCGGTATGCACATACCTGTACGTATATATGCATATACTCATTTACCATTTGTTTATATATATATATATATATATATATATATACATACACATGGTTACAACTATTACAAGGGAGATAATCATTTCCTATGTAAATTCCAGAGAATGAAAGAAATTAAAAAAACGATGATTTACATTTTTATAGCATTTATAGTTTAGCTTTCTCTAAATATTCTTGATGTTTGTCTACATTCATTTCCTTACATCACCATTAGAGTTGTCTTTTTCCTCATTATAAAAAAAAAAATACTTTTTAATATCAACACACCACAGCCACCACCACCATTATCTGCCCCTCTCTCTATCTCACTCTCTCTCACCATAGCTGCCTCCCCAGCCTATCTCTCTCTATCTATCTTTCCCTTCAGCTAACTTTTTAACCACATAATAAATATTCCTTCCTCCACCCCACTACACATCATTAACTCTTCTCTTTTCCTCTTTTTCTCTCCTTCTTCGCTTTTACCTTCAGCTGACCACATAACCATTTGGCCTAAGTGCATTAATAGTAATCACTTTTCTCTACTTCTCCTTCTCTTCTTACTTCGCTCCCCCTTCTCTCTCTCTCTCTCCCATTCTTACTCCTTCTCTTCTTACTTCGCTCCCCCTTCTCTCTCTCTCTCTCTCCCATTCTTACTCCACCTCCATCTCTCTAACTAACATATAATGGGTGAACAAAGAAGCAGATTATTACATAGATAAGGGAAACAATGCATAAAATTTACACAGTTGGTTTTTTAACATAATACTAAACACTGTATCTTAACTGTTTACAGACAATAATTTAAGTTCCATATTTCATGGAAGATTTCTGACTAAGCTTGGCTGAAGCTGTCATCACTTCCCTTTCAATCACCAAGTTGTCTAATATCTGAAGATAGCTACCAGTCGTATATATACGATTTTGCAAGCAAACATTATTTGTAAGCAAAATTTTTCTTTTTCTTTTTTTTTTTTTTTGGTGTGGGGAGAGGAAGTAGCTCAGGTTTATATATATATATATATATATATATATATATATATATATATATACACGGGAATTCCGGGTAGAGGTAGGGGTCCACCAAGGTTCCGTCCTCAGCCCCCTATTATTTACCATAGTCCTCCAGGCAATCACAGAGGAGTTCAAGACAGGTTGCCCCTGGGAGCTCCTCTATGCTGATGACCTTGCCCTAATTGCGGAGTCACTATCAGAACTAGAGGAGAAGTTTCAGGTGTGGAAGCAAGGTCTAGAATTGAAGGGCCTTAGAGTCAACCTAGCTAAAACCAAAATCCTAATAAGTAGGAAGGTAGATAAAACACAAACCCCTTCAGGTAGATGGCCCTGCTCAGTATGTAGAAAAGGAGTAGGTAGTAACTCTATAAGATGTACCCGGTGCAAGCTATGGACACATAAGAGGTGCAGCAACATCAAAGGCAGGTTAACTAGCAAGTTAGTTTTTGTTTGTGGCAGATGTTCAGGTGCAATAAAGACTGCAAACAAACAGGAAACAACTTCTATCTCATTCCAGGGTGAAAAACTAGAGGTAGTCGATAGCTTCCGCTATCTGGGCGACCAAGTTAGTAGTGGGGGTGGGTGCGCTGAAAGTGTAGCTGCTAGAATAAGAATAGCCTGGGCAAAGTTTAGAGAGCTCTTACCCCTGCTGGCGACAAAGGGACTCTCACTCAGAGTAAAAGGCAGACTGTATGACGCATGCGTACGAACAACCATGCTACATGGCAGGGAAACATGGGCTGTAACTGCTGAGGACATACGTAAGCTCGCAAGGAATGAAGCCAGTATGCTCCGTTGGATGTGTAATGTCAATGTGAATACCCGTCAGAGTGTAAGTATCTTGAGAGAAAAGCTGAACATTAGAAGCATCAGTTGTGGCGTGCAAGAGAGACGATTGCGCTGGTATGGACATGTGGTGAGAATGGAGGAGGATAGCTGCGTGAAAAAGTGCCACACCCTAACAGTTGAGGGAACCCGTGGAAGAGGTAGGCCCAGGAAGACCTGGGCTGAGGTGGTGAGGCAAGACCTTCGTACATTGGGCCTCACCGAGGCGATGACTACGGACCGAGACCTTTGGAAATGGGCTGTGCGTGAGAAGACCCGGCAAGCCAAGTAAGATCGTTGCCAGTGCCCCTGGACTGGTTCTTGTGCGGGTGGCACATGAGATGCACCATTTTGAGCGTGGCCGTTGCCAGTACCGCCTGACTGGCTCCTGTAGGATTTTCGAGCGAGATCGTTGCCAGTGCCCCTGGACTGGCTTGTGCGGGTGGCACATAAAAGACACCATTTCGAGCGTGGCCGTTTTCGTGCGGGTGACACGTAAAAGCACCCACTACACTCTCTGAGTGGTTGGCGTTAGGAAGGGCATCCAGCTGTAGAAACTCTGCCAAATCAGACTGGAGCCTGGTGTTGCCATCCGGTTTCACCAGTCCTCAGTCAAATCGTCCAACCCATGCTAGCATGGAAAGCGGACGTTAAACGATGATGATGATGATGATGATGTAAGTGTGTGTGTGTGTCTTTGTCTTTGTGTGTCTCCCTCATCACTGCTTCACAACTGGTGTTCGTTTATTTACGTCCCCATAACTTACTGGTTTGACAAGAAGAAACTGATAGAATAAGTACCAGGCTTATCAAAATAAAAAAAAGCACTAGGCAGTGTCTCATATTTTTGTTTACCTACTCAGTTGTATCTATCAATCTATCTTTTTGTGTGTGTGTCTGTGTATATATATATATATATAATAAACACACACACATACACACACACACACATGTATGTATATGTGCATATTCATATCTATTATATAAAAGTCAATCTCGTTATGTGTGTTCGTGTGTTACTGAATCATTCGAAAACTACTGCACCAATCCTAATGAAATTTGGAACACAAAATCCAAGCCTAGGGAGAAGGGTAATGCTGGTAATGCTGTGTATTTCATACAATTTCATGGACCAAAATTACTGAATGGATCCTTATGATATTTGGAACTTAGATTCAATGCATGAGGGCAGTTTGGTTTGAATTTAAGATGGCTTAAACGGGGCAGAACCCCCATTAAAATTCATATATTTTCGATGTTGATGAAATTTCAACCATGGGTATTCTCAAAGTTTCCACTTCTCATGAGGATTCTAAGACTCCCAAATTTTAGTCATTTTTTTAATGATCCAAAACTAGGTCAAAAGTACTGAATGGATCTTTATGATATTTTGAAATTATATTCTATGCATAAGGGCCATAACCCTCATGAAAATTCATATATTTTTGCTGTTGTTGAAATTTTAACTTTTGATATTAGACACAAATGAAGTAATATTTCTAAAATTTCATCTTCTTAGAAGTTAGAAAGACCCCCTTCATGGGGACTTAACACCCACAATTTAGTCATTTTATCTAAGCAAAGATGAATACAGTTGTACTCTTAGAAGCTGTAGGGTCACCTGAGCATAAAAGATGAGCGTTATTTGTAATTCAATGGTACAACAGGGTAAGAGTTTGCTTTGAGATATACTTAGATTGTGATTTCTGCAATGTGGTGCATAAATTTTCAAGTAAATGAGAGGCATCTTTGCTTCCACTGATTCAGTTGCAAAGTGTTCAGTAAAGTTATTTGGTTGCAAACCTCCTTTGAGTCTTTTTATTATCACTGGGTCACACATAGTCCCCGATGGTAACATTGATTTCAAGGCCTTCCCAGATGAGTGACTGGTTATTGAAAGATATTTATAGATTGTAAATTTATTCTGTCCAGTTACCTATCGGTATAGTGGTCAGTTGCAAACTCCAGAGGTGACACTTTTGTTTTCCCTTTGCCCTCACGTCACACAGTTGTTCATGTTTGAGTTGGATCACGCCCTTCCAATTGCTATAAATCCATAATGCATCTTACGGCTGTACCTATCACCTGTATGGTGAGGAATCCTACATTGGGGAGTGGTAACGACTAGGGTAGGGTAGCTGACTGCTTATTGTGATCATTCGTCTTTTGGTTTCCTGTAGCTTTGCTCTCTTTTACAAACCCAGTAAACATACATATATTTCCTATTTCAAAGAAATTCAAACAATACATATTACACCCAAGTTAAAAAGATTCCCAACAATTCAACTTCTCTGGTTGACATTAAGACCCCCCCCCCCCCAATGGGGGCCTTAACTCCCACATTTTAGAGCTCCATGACCTCCATTTTTCAGGAGCAAAATCCTTTTAACAGGTTCCATAACACTGGAATTTTGGAATCTGTGCATAAATATCAGTAGTATGGATACATGTCACATGATTAGAATTTTTTTAGGGTGTGTAAAGAGGGAAAGAACCCTCATCTGCAATTTTGATGGAATTCAAATCATAGGTATTCCAGTTCATTAGAGAAAATATAACAGAAAAGTCTAATTCTTCAATTGAATGTAACACGAGCAATGCCAGGTATCTTTGCTAGTAATATACTAAATAGTATATTAAATGCTTTATAAGTCAATATTGTGTTCTACTGTGTTAGCAGTGCTATTAAATCACGTGTTAAGGTTATCTCTACAGATTTTCTATAGAAATTACAATCAGTGCTGGCTATAAAGGGTTGATTTCAGTTGACCTATCTAGTAATGTGTCCATTTTTCTTGACAGGGTCCCAAGAAGAAGAAGAAGAAGGATCATAAGAAGGAACCGAATAAGGCATCGCTGACATCAAAAGACACTGACTCCAAAGAAAAAGAAGAACTTGAGAAGAAAACCAATGAAGAAGGTTCAAAGTTCAAATTAGTTGTTATCCTTATTTTTCCTTTTTTTTCCTTTTTCCCTTGAGATCTTGGAATATTAATGCTGGTTACCCAGTTTCCATGGCATATGAGTGATTGAGCTCACAATATTCTCCCTGAACAGGATGCCTGTCCATTGAAGGGTTCTAGGCTTGCAATTTTGAAGGGAAAGGATAAGTCAATTCTTGACTGATAATTTGTTTTTATCAACCCCAAAGGGATGAATGGTAAAAATTGATTTCAGCAAGACACAATAGTCATGTGTCTAATTATCATCATCATCATCATCATCACCATCATCATTGTTTCCATTTTACTTCTTGGAGCTCTTGATTTTACTTGGTTGGGTTAATTCTATAAGAGTGGACAGCAACCTGTTGTCAAAGGTCTCACAGGGTCTCAAACACAAAACACAAGTGCACAAAAGAATTACAACTTAGTATCACAGCACTCACCATCTTCTGCGACTACTTACATCAACACCATAATAGTAGTAGAATCTAGAAGATGGGCAAAATCATAATAATTCTAAAATCCAACAAAATTCTGGAATGAAGTTAAAGTTATATCACACAGACACATCACTCTTGTATGTGTATCATCAAAAATTTAGAAAGGATAATCTTGACATCAACACTGCATACATCTTCCTCTGTAAACCATAAGCATGGTTTCAGACTACAATATTCAACCTTCACACTACTAATAAACCTGTCACAAGGAATACATAACAGCTCCAACAACCAAAACTGCATATTACAAATATAGTTGAAAGTTTGCTGATGTCGATGGTAGTTTTAACTATCACTGACATTAGCAAACTTTCAACTCCTTTACTTGCTATACCTTAAACATGAAAAAAAATATCTATATCACCTAAAGGAACAACACAAAGCATCAACTAGTAAAATACCTGTCAGGTTGTCAAGCCTATGAAATATATGGGAACAACCCTTCAACAGCTTATTGTTTTTGTTAATGGAGTACCACAGGGATGTAGTGTCTCACCCATTCTTTTCAAGCAATATACATATATAACCTTTGTACACTTTCTTGAAACATACACACTACTAATATGCAGGTGAGATCACACTCATCCTCCCCTTTATTTTCCACCTGTAGTTGCACAACTACTTCTCAATCATCTGCACAACTCTTACACCAGTCACTTGGAAAACTAGTTCCAAAATAACAGGCTTAAATCAGTACCAGGGAACACTAAACACAAGAAACCATTACAGTCTGCAATACATGTATAACTTATATATACACAGTTGGTGCATGTATGACTTACAACACATTTACACTATGCAAAGAAGACAGTAAACGAAGCGAAAGAATGCAGAAACCTATTTAGAGTACTCACAGGTACAGCCTTTGGTCAACACAAACAATAAAACAATAGCTTACAAGAAGTACATAAAATCTATGTTGAAATATACTTCGTACTGTCTGGGATCTCCACAACGAAACCATGAAATACACAAGGCTGTACTATGCATCAAAACAGGTTGTACACTTACACGAGAAGACAAAAATACTAAAAAAAAGGGAAGATCACTTGAATATGTGAAGGACTTAGCTTTTTGCACAGTAATTTTCAACCATCACAGTCCCTACCATTAAATGAAAAAATCACTTCCAAACATCCAGACACACATAGAATAACCCTAGGACGCAACTATAACATCAAACAAGCACTATTTCACTCAGTCCCGACAAGAATAGGTAACACACACACAGAAATAACAGAAATACCAATAGGCTCACTGGCTCCAAACACTGCCCTGTGATGAACGGCAATTACTGCACTCTGACTAAGTCCACCATACTTACATCCATCATGGTCATCACAAGAGAAAATGCAATCTGTCCAGACTATCCACATTGCATTGCATTGTTGCATTTCAGACAGTGTTATATAGTTTCCATAGCTTCACAGAAGAATGATGATGATGGTGATGGTGATGGTGATGGTGGTGGTGGTGATGATGATGAAGATGAAGATAAGGATCATCATCATTTAATGTCTCTTTTCCCTGCTGGCATGGGTTAGATGGTTTGACCAGAGCTGGTAAGGCCAGGGGCTGCACAAGGCTCCATAGTCTTTTCTGGCATGATTTCTATGGCTGGATGCCCTTCCTAATGTCAGCTACTCCACAGAGTGTACTGAGTGCTTTTTAAGTGGTGCTGGTACCAGTGCTTTTAATGTAGCACCAGCATGATATAGCTGGAAAATCAGATCTATGGATTATGCTTTGTCACTTTAGCTAACCATCTGCATGTTTAGACCTGCTTAAGCAAAGCAGCACCAACAGGTATCACTTCCTCTATGACAAAACCACCAACAACCACCAAACCACCTCTGACATCACCAAACAACATACACATGACCACAATCACCACTATCACATCTTATTTATTGACTAGCAGGACCCGTGAATATTTCATGGAATTAATGGTGAACTTATCCTAAAAAACCTGAAAGCATAGCTTGTGTTGTGTCTGTATGGAAAGAGAGTCTCTCATCTGATACTCATTGGAAAGTGAAAGAAATTGGAATATGATGATTAGTTAATACACTTTAAATATACACTTTATATACTTTATGCACAACTTTATAGACTTAATATGCAGCACTCATAAAATAAATATTCACTCTTATTTTCCCATGAACAAAAACAAATATTCTGTACATATGATACAACCTTTTGTTAAATTGCAGATATCTGCCATGTAAATAAGTGTGAATATTTCATGGAATTGCACTTATGTGCATGCGTTAAGTGATAGGTGATATTAAAAAAACTTAGTTCAATTAAATAAGTACACTTTTCACTATCCAGTCACCACCACCACCACCACTACCACTACCACCACAACCACCACCAACTTTGCCTTTCATCCTTTCAGGATTGATAAATTAAGTACCAGTTGTGTACTGGGCATGATCTAATCGACTACCCACCACAAGAAAAGTTTCGGGCCTTGTGCCTAGACTAGAAAAGAATATTAGATACCAGATCTCAGGCCAGCTTTAGGAGTTGCAGGGTCCAATTGGAAACAGTTTTGGTGTGCCCCAGGTTCGCAGTCAACTTGCACCTTGGAAATTCCCTCCTCTCACTTCAGAGTTATTTTTTTCCTTCATTTTGTTTCAACTAATCTCGCCTCTTAATATACTGCAGGGGACCTTCTTCCCCTTTGGGGAAGTCTATATGGTTTGGCTAAATCAAAATGGTTTTTTTGTATTCTTCCTTTCCACTTGGAGAGTTTAGATTTAGTTATAAAAATATGTCCTTCTGTTTAAATGTAATTCCATTAAATTTCTATATCTTTGTGCAGCTGAGGATTGCTCTGCATTTTATATTTGATGTAATGTTCACATTACTTAATTAAATGGAGTCACATGAAACGATCGTACTGCATTAACTTTGGATATTCTTGTTGCTTATTTTGACCTTAATCACCTTATTTTGAAACTGTATGGATAATACCATACTTAATTCTGAGGCCTAAACTTTAGTACCATATTCACCTGAATCTATATATATATATATATATATATATGTGTGTGTGTGTGTGTGTGTGTGTGTGTGTGTGTGTGTATATGTATATATATATATATATATATATATATATAATGTATGTATGCATATATATATATGTGTGTGTGTGTGTGTGTGTGTGTGTGTATATATATGTATATATATATATATGTGCATATATATGTGTGTGTATATATATATATATACACATATATATATGTATGTATATATATATATATGTATACATATATGTATATGTATATATATATGTATATGTATATATATATATATATATATATATATATATATATATATATATATATATATATATGTATATATATATATATATATATATATATATATATATATATATATATATATATATCGCCATGTTGGCTTGGCGATAACTATTAATTTCCAGTACCGCTGCCGTAGTCTCCTTTAGAGAGACTTAGAAATATTAATAACTCTATTTCTGAAAACCAGTGGATAGATTCCACTGAAATTAGATAAATAACCTTCGAGCAGATAGTCAGCAGCGCCGCCTGGCTAAGGCTTGGCTGCTCTGCATTGACAAGGGGCAACACCCTGAAACTAGTCTGCAGATGCCAAACCAGCAGGGGGACACTGCTGACCTCCCCTGTTCGAAGGTTATAAAGGACACAGGTTTCGTGTGTCACATAGCTAGCTAGAGGCGATGGCTTCTTGGAGCTAATTCACGGCAGCTTTCGTCCTAATTTTGGGACTGCCATGTTGGCTTGGCGATAACTATTAATTTCCAGTACCGCTGCCGTAGTCTCCTTTAGAGAGACTTAGAAATATTAATAACTCTATTATATATATATATATATATGTATATATATATATATATATATATATATATATATATATATATATATATATATATATATATATATATATATATATATATATATATGTGTGTGTGTATATATATATATATATATATATATATGTATATGTGTATGTGTATGTATATATATATGTATATATATATACTTACTTAAATTAGGATTTTTGAAAGTCTTGTAGTGTTGGGAGATTCTTTTTTTCATTTCATTAGCTGTAGATCCTATATAAACCTTATTTATAATTTTATTATTACTGTTCTAAGAGCTTACTATACATTTATGAATTACATTATCAATATTACAATTATTAGAGAGCTTACATTTAGTCTTATTACGACATGAACATTTTTCTATCTCGCAACACTACCAGACTTTCAAAAATCCTAATTTAAGTAAGTTCGCAGGTTTAAGTGGAATTATAAGGGAATTAAAATCTAGAATAAGAGATTACACCCTTAGTTGGAGTATAACAGGTAGAGCCCACTCTTATAATATAGGGAATAAAATGTGTTTATTATGTATAACAGAATTTATGAAACTGCTACAGTCTAGAGATCAATTACTAAACACATATGATGAACGAGGAGTGAAATGTAGACACAAAAGTAATTTTACTTTCAATAAAATGAAATAGTGAATCTCCACCCCTTCAATCTAATAACCACACACTTTTGATTTCTACAGTACTTGAATAGATTATATAAATAATTAAATAAGTAAATTAATTAAATATTACTAAAAATTATATTATAACAAATTATATATATCCCTCAACATAGTTAGATTGAAGATAATAATAGAAGATAATTTAAATTAAACTATGCATAACAGAATTACCCCGCTTGGTACTAATCACCTATAAATTCCCACAGTGCTCTGCTATTTTCACTTCCTCTAATCACCTTTTTCCTCAGTTATGCGTCATTACTTTCATTTGCTACCCAATCGTTACGTGAGTTTGTTTCTGTCTGTGTTTTTCTTGTTATTGTGTTACTGCACGTTTATTTGAACTGTTGTCTTTTGACAAACAGTAGTTTTCGCCTTACAGGGCAGAAAATTTCTGCACATTGTTTTTGTGAACTGTTAACCCTTACGGGTTATTTTTCAAAATGTTTTGTCATTTATGACAAGTTTTTCTTGTCATTTGCGACAAGTTCTAATCATGGAGTTTGACCTCACATCCAATAAGGACTTTCCTGAGATGGGAGGAAGTAAAAACAACATAAAGGACACCAAGGAAAAGCAAAGTTTTTTGGCTGCTGTGGGCGGAAATATCGTTGGACTGGAAGTAGCCATGGACAAGCTCTTCCAGTTCAGAAGTTTAATTGAGAAAAATGGTGATGAAACAAAATTAGTACCGCCCCATGAAACTATTCAGGCGATTGTGGTCTAAATTACACAAAAATGAAAATAACACTGACATCTCATTTTAACAGATATATTTACCAATATTACATAAAGATATCTTAAAATACTAAAGAGTAAATTTATTCAATAAAATTGCCTTTGGCTTCAACCATGGCCTTCAGACGACTGTGGAATTTCTTGTGACTCCTCTGGATGGTTTCCTTGTTTAAGTTGGTGAATACTGCCATAATCTTTGCCTTCAGTTCTTCTTTGGTGTTACAAGCAGTTTTGTTGGTCTCTTGCTTAACGGCATCCCACACATAATAATAATCAAGGGGGTTGCAGTCTGGGGAGATAGGTGGCCAAATGATAAGGGTGATGTAGTCGCAGAAATTATCTGACAGCCAGGACTGGGTTCTCCTGCTTGTGTGGCATGGTGCAGAGTCCTGTTGCCAGACATAGGATCTTCCAGCAGCCACCCTCTTGACCCAGGGCAGCACTATCTCCTCTAGGCACTTGATGTAGGCCTCTGCATTGAGTCTGAGACCATGTGGGAAGATGAATGGAGGCATAATGTTGCCATCACTAGTGATCACTCCAAACACCATCATGTTGACTGGATTTTTATCACTCTCAGTACATGTCCTCAAATTGACATCCAAACACTCGGAAATGTTTGTATTAGAGTCTCCAGTGGAAATGCCAAGCAGTACAGCATGTTGGTTCCAAATTTCTGACAGAATGAACTGTGTCATGATGCTGTTTTTCTCACAGATGGTGTCCAACTGACCCTACTATATTGTGTAGTCAACAAAATCAAAACACAAATAATGCGCATGTATAGAATTGACAATATAAAATGGTAACAATTTACCCATCACATCCTATATATATACACACACATTACATATGCATATGTGTGTATATAATATATGATGTGTGTATATATAAATATATATATATACACACACACACACACACACATGTATATGCACATATATTCATACATGTGGAAGTGCATAATTTAGTGGTTAAAATGGTAAGAGTGTTGCACTCATAATCATAAGATTGTAGTTTCACTTTCTTGACTATGTGATGCATTATGTTCTTGAGCAAAACACTTCATTTCATGTTGCTTCAGTCCAGTCCACTCCTCTGGTAAAAATGAGTAATTCTGTGATGGACTGGTTTCCTGCCCAGGGGATGAATATATATACACCATAGAGCCTGGGAAACTGGCCTTAAGATCCTATGGTTCAGGAAGGACCAGGGATCCTTTTTTGGTATACATAGATATCAAAGCCTTGTGAGTCGATTTGGTAGATAAAAACTGAAAGAAACCCATTGTATAGGCACAAACATGACTACACATAAGCATAGCTACTCAGAGGTGTGACAAGGCACAGGTGTAACTGTGTAGTAAGAAGTTTGCTTTCCAACCATATGGTTTCAGATTCAGTCCCACTACGTGGCACCTTGTGTCTTCTACTATAGCCTCAGGCCAACCAACACCTTGTGAGTGGATTTAGTAGATGGAAACTGAAAGAAGCGTCGTATATATGTGAGCATGAATGTATATTACTATCTTTTTGTCTTGACATCATATGATAGTTGTAAAATGAGTGCCACGATCATGCAAGTGGAACCCTTCGTTTTGTTTCTTCTGTAGAAATGTGTCTGGTCATGGGAAATATTATTTTACTTGGAAATAGGTGAGAGTTGTCAGCAGGAAAGGCACCCAGCTATAGAAAAACTTGTCTCAACAAATCCATACCATGCAAGCATGGAAAAGTAGCCATTAAAACAATGATGATGATTATTTCACAGAAGAAACAAAATGAAGAAAACAAGTTGTTTTTCTCTTTACGAGACCAGTGACTATGTGTTGCTTAAAAAATATATAGTATTTGCAAGTGGAGAGAGCCTTCATCACTAGCCAGTGATATTCTCACACTGAGGAAAGGTAACTACCCAGAAGCCTAGGTCTGTGAGTATCACGTAAGGCTAGAGATAAGAGCAATGAACTCCCTTGCATATACTATACGAGCACAAACTGTGTGCCGGCAGCCAACTGGGAAAGATGTTTTCCTGGGGCTAAATAACAGTAACATCGTCCTTGTACAGGACTGCCACATT
>NC_142940.1:25675662-25718162 GCF_046866305.1 Octopus bimaculoides
TATGTGTGTGTGTGTGTGTGTGTGTGTGTGTGTGTGTGTGTGTATAAGGAAAATAAGATAAGGTAGAAAATGCTAAAATAATTTTAACATGAAGAACATTTTAGTACCGGTTTCAGTCATTGCGACTTTTTCAACTAAGTAAAGTATGAAAAATAATTAAATTGAGGAAAAATTAAATGAAACGTTTTTAAAAAATATATACTTCCATAGTGTTCAAATACAAATGACACTTTCCTTTTTTCTGCCTGTCTCTGTCTCTCTTTTTGTACTCTTGTGGGTTCTAGGTAGTGAGCAGCAGCTAGTTTGATATGAATTCTTGTCTTTGATTGTTTAAACAGCAGCAGTAGTAGAGAAAAAATGGCGGAGGAGGAGAAGGAGGGGAGAAGAAGAAGAAGAAGAAGAAGAGAACTCGGGAGTGGTGTGACAGTAGCAGGAACTTGATGGAATCCACTTAAATGGTCGAGTGACCTAAAAGTGACTCGTGGATGATCGTGATTGAAATCGTTCTGAATAAATTCTTGAGGAGACTGTTTTGAATATATCGTTTTTAATATTTGCGTGGGTGTTATTCTAAGGCCCTGGTGACTGTGTCATTTGTTGTGGATGCATTCAAAAGGGATTGGTATTTTGTGATAAAGAATGACTCTTTACTAATGCGCTGATTACAGGTTGCATCGTCCTTGAATTGATAGAGAGGAAAGATTCTAAAGCTTGGTTGCTTGCTATTGGCGGCGCAAATGTTGATGTGTTTGCTGAATGCTATTTTCTGTTTTACGGAATTTTGATCTGGGATTTGTGCAGAGCCATCCTTTGATGCAGACTGGTTTTTGTTTGGCCTATGTATTGCTTTTGACACCCAGAGCAGGTTAATATGTATATCAAGTTCTCCGAAGCACATGTGAAGTTGCTCTTCACTGCGAAACATTGACCCTGTTTGAAAGAGAACTCTGATCCCTCAATTAGATTGATGCATATACCACAGTTAGGCCTTCCGCATTTTTTTACTGACAGCTTTGGTGTTGTTGTTGAGTGTATTCAGGTTTGTGTTAGGAAACTTTTCATAGATTTGGGCTGTCTCTTGCTTTTTATGATGGTGTGGATTTGGAGAATTAAATTCATTCTGTGGTCCCTTTTTAGTAGGGGAATGTTTTGGAGGATGGTGTCAAAGGCTTCATTGTTAAGAGGGTTGTGTGTGGAGATGTATAGTAGGGATCTTGGTTGTAAATCCTTCTTTAATTTGGGATGTCAGTGTTCATGGATGTTGAGTTGTAGGGCACGTTGAAAGCATATGTCAATTAGTGATGGTGGGTAGTTCCTGGTGATGAGTGTATCCTTTAGTTCATGTAGTCGTGTGTCCCTGGTGTATGTATTAGAAACTATAGTACAAATCCTTTTTGCTAGATTGAAAGGGGTATTCATTCTAGTGTGTCTGGAGTGGTATGAGTATAAATTACTTATAATTTTTTATTTTATGCTGACTACCTGATAAAAATCATTAACGTGATTTTATCCTTCTATTCTAGTATATATATATATTATATATAAACAGTCAATAACAAAAGTATTACCAAAGAGGAGAGCATATTTGTGCTTTAAAGTAAACATATATTTTACATACAACATAGCATAAATCAGAAGTAGTAAATAAACACTCCATGCTTTGATAGGTGAAGGAGATTGGGTGTCTTCTTTGAGGAATGATCAACAAACTGTGAAATGGTCAGTCATGAAATTCCCATTCCAGTTGTAAAACATTCGCCACAACAAATTCCATCTGACCCATGCAAGTATGGGAAAGTGGACATTAAATGATGATGCAGTTGATATAGATACACACACACAAGCACGTGTGTTAACATACCACAGCCCTGCTGTTAAAAGTGGAACTTATGATAAAACAGAACCAATGATAATTTCTTAAACAGACACAAAACCTTAAAGTAAGTACAGATATTCAAGTAAAAAACATTCACAACAACAATAATATGATCTCACAATGTAGGCAGACCAGTATCTTCTCAACTCATTCCATTCTCTTTAAGCAGAATACAAAATTCCACACATCTATTCCCTTCATCACAACATACCCTGATTTCTTGTCGCTTCAGTTCCAACAACCTAATTTTTTCAAACTTCTTCCGTTCAGCTTCTTCTTTTTCTGCTTGGACTCTTAAGGTTTCTTCTATTAAAAATGAACAAAAAATAAATAGATCTTATAATGATTCTGCTTGTCATTGCATTACTTAGCTCATTGGTAACACTTTCACATGATTAGAGAAAAAGAGGGAGAAAGAAAAGAGGGAGTGAGAAAAAGAGGGAGAGAGAAGTGCCCATGACATGAGGTAGAGGGAATGTAATTGTAATGCTTTCACATGATTAGTTGAAGGGAAAGAGAGGAGAAAGAAAAAGAGGATAAGGTGAAGAGTGAGACAGAAAGAATGACGATGAGAAAGAAACGGAGAGGGAAAGACAGAGCGAGAGAGAAAAAGAGGGAGGGAGAAGCATCCATGACATGAGGTAGGGGAAGGTAAAAATTTTAGCAGAGGGGTGATGTTCTGATGGTGAAGTTAAAGAAAAGCAGAGAGAGAGAGGAAAGAGAGAGAGAGAGAGAGAGAGAGAGAGAGAGAGAGAGAGAGAGAGAGAGAGAGAGAGGGAGAGAGAGAGAGAGAGAGAGAGAGAGAGAGAGATGATGATGGTGGTGGTTGTGGTGGTAGTGGTAGTGGTGGTGGTGGTGGTGACTGGATAGTGAAAAGTGTACTTATTTAATTGAACTAAGTTTTTTTAATATCACCTATCACTTAACGCATGCACATAAGTGCAATTCCATGAAATATTCACACTTATTTACATGGCAGATATCTGCAATTTAACAAAAGGTTGTATCATATGTACAGAATATTTGTTTTTGTTCATGGGAAAATAAGAGTGAATATTTATTTTATGAGTGCTGCATATTAAGTCTATAAAGTTGTGCATAAAGTATATAAAGTGTATATTTAAAGTGTATTAACTAATCATCATATTCCAATTTCTTTCACTTTCCAATGAGTATCAGATGAGAGACTCTCTTTCCATACAGACACAACACAAGCTATGCTTTCAGGTTTTTTAGGATAAGTTCACCATTAATTCCATGAAATATTCACGGGTCCTGCTAGTCAATAAATAAGATGTGATAGTGGTGATTGTGGTCATGTGTATGTTGTTTGGTGATGTCAGAGGTGGTTTGGTGGTTGTTGGTGGTTTTGTCATAGAGGAAGTGATACCTGTTGGTGCTGCTTTGCTTAAGCAGGTCTAAACATGCAGATGGTTAGCTAAAGTGACAAAGCATAATCCATAGATCTGATTTTCCAGCTATATCATGCTGGTGCTACATTAAAAGCACTGGTACCAGCACCACTTAAAAAGCACTCAGTACACTCTGTGGAGTAGCTGACATTAGGAAGGGCATCCAGCCATAGAAATCATGCCAGAAAAGACTATGGAGCCTTGTGCAGCCCCTGGCCTTACCAGCTCTGGTCAAACCATCTAACCCATGCCAGCAGGGAAAAGAGACATTAAATGATGATGATCCTTATCTTCATCTTCATCATCATCACCACCACCACCATCACCATCACCATCACCATCATCATCATTCTTCTGTGAAGCTATGGAAACTATATAACACTGTCTGAAATGCAACAATGCAATGCAATGTGGATAGTCTGGACAGATTGCATTTTCTCTTGTGATGACCATGATGGATGTAAGTATGGTGGACTTAGTCAGAGTGCAGTAATTGCCGTTCATCACAGGGCAGTGTTTGGAGCCAGTGAGCCTATTGGTATTTCTGTTATTTCTGTGTGTGTGTTACCTATTCTTGTCGGGACTGAGTGAAATAGTGCTTGTTTGATGTTATAGTTGCGTCCTAGGGTTATTCTATGTGTGTCTGGATGTTTGGAAGTGATTTTTTCATTTAATGGTAGGGACTGTGATGGTTGAAAATTACTGTGCAAAAAGCTAAGTCCTTCACATATTCAAGTGATCTTCCCTTTTTTTTAGTATTTTTGTCTTCTCGTGTAAGTGTACAACCTGTTTTGATGCATAGTACAGCCTTGTGTATTTCATGGTTTCGTTGTGGAGATCCCAGACAGTACGAAGTATATTTCAACATAGATTTTATGTACTTCTTGTAAGCTATTGTTTTATTGTTTGTGTTGACCAAAGGCTGTACCTGTGAGTACTCTAAATAGGTTTCTGCATTCTTTCGCTTCGTTTACTGTCTTCTTTGCATAGTGTAAATGTGTTGTAAGTCATACATGCACCAACTGTGTATATATAAGTTATACATGTATTGCAGACTGTAATGGTTTCTTGTGTTTAGTGTTCCCTGGTACTGATTTAAGCCTGTTATTTTGGAACTAGTTTTCCAAGTGACTGGTGTAAGAGTTGTGCAGATGATTGAGAAGTAGTTGTGCAACTACAGGTGGAAAATAAAGGGGAGGATGAGTGTGATCTCACCTGCATATTAGTAGTGTGTATGTTTCAAGAAAGTGTACAAAGGTTATATATGTATATTGCTTGAAAAGAATGGGTGAGACACTACATCCCTGTGGTACTCCATTAACAAAAACAATAAGCTGTTGAAGGGTTGTTCCCATATATTTCATAGGCTTGACAACCTGACAGGTATTTTACTAGTTGATGCTTTGTGTTGTTCCTTTAGGTGATATAGATATTTTTTTTCATGTTTAAGGTATAGCAAGTAAAGGAGTTGAAAGTTTGCTAATGTCAGTGATAGTTAAAACTACCATCGACATCAGCAAACTTTCAACTATATTTGTAATATGCAGTTTTGGTTGTTGGAGCTGTTATGTATTCCTTGTGACAGGTTTATTAGTAGTGTGAAGGTTGAATATTGTAGTCTGAAACCATGCTTATGGTTTACAGAGGAAGATGTATGCAGTGTTGATGTCAAGATTATCCTTTCTAAATTTTTGATGATACACATACAAGAGTGATGTGTCTGTGTGATATAACTTTAACTTCATTCCAGAATTTTGTTGGATTTTAGAATTATTATGATTTTGCCCATCTTCTAGATTCTACTACTATTATGGTGTTGATGTAAGTAGTCGCAGAAGATGGTGAGTGCTGTGATACTAAGTTGTAATTCTTTTGTGCACTTGTGTTTTGTGTTTGAGACCCTGTGAGACCTTTGACAACAGGTTGCTGTCCACTCTTATAGAATTAACCCAACCAAGTAAAATCAAGAGCTCCAAGAAGTAAAATGGAAACAATGATGATGGTGATGATGATGATGATGATGATAATTAGACACATGACTATTGTGTCTTGCTGAAATCAATTTTTACCATTCATCCCTTTGGGGTTGATAAAAACAAATTATCAGTCAAGAATTGACTTATCCTTTCCCTTCAAAATTGCAAGCCTAGAACCCTTCAATGGACAGGCATCCTGTTCAGGGAGAATATTGTGAGCTCAATCACTCATATGCCATGGAAACTGGGTAACCAGCATTAATATTCCAAGATCTCAAGGGAAAAAGGAAAAAAAAGGAAAAATAAGGATAACAACTAATTTGAACTTTGAACCTTCTTCATTGGTTTTCTTCTCAAGTTCTTCTTTTTCTTTGGAGTCAGTGTCTTTTGATGTCAGCGATGCCTTATTCGGTTCCTTCTTATGATCCTTCTTCTTCTTCTTCTTGGGACCCTGTCAAGAAAAATGGACACATTACTAGATAGGTCAACTGAAATCAACCCTTTATAGCCAGCACTGATTGTAATTTCTATAGAAAATCTGTAGAGATAACCTTAACACGTGATTTAATAGCACTGCTAACACAGTAGAACACAATATTGACTTATAAAGCATTTAATATACTATTTAGTATATTACTAGCAAAGATACCTGGCATTGCTCGTGTTACATTCAATTGAAGAATTAGACTTTTCTGTTATATTTTCTCTAATGAACTGGAATACCTATGATTTGAATTCCATCAAAATTGCAGATGAGGGTTCTTTCCCTCTTTACACACCCTAAAAAAATTCTAATCATGTGACATGTATCCATACTACTGATATTTATGCACAGATTCCAAAATTCCAGTGTTATGGAACCTGTTAAAAGGATTTTGCTCCTGAAAAATGGAGGTCATGGAGCTCTAAAATGTGGGAGTTAAGGCCCCCATTGGGGGGGGGGGGGGTCTTAATGTCAACCAGAGAAGTTGAATTGTTGGGAATCTTTTTAACTTGGGTGTAATATGTATTGTTTGAATTTCTTTGAAATAGGAAATATATGTATGTTTACTGGGTTTGTAAAAGAGAGCAAAGCTACAGGAAACCAAAAGACGAATGATCACAATAAGCAGTCAGCTACCCTACCCTAGTCGTTACCACTCCCCAATGTAGGATTCCTCACCATACAGGTGATAGGTACAGCCGTAAGATGCATTATGGATTTATAGCAATTGGAAGGGCGTGATCCAACTCAAACATGAACAACTGTGTGACGTGAGGGCAAAGGGAAAACAAAAGTGTCACCTCTGGAGTTTGCAACTGACCACTATACCGATAGGTAACTGGACAGAATAAATTTACAATCTATAAATATCTTTCAATAACCAGTCACTCATCTGGGAAGGCCTTGAAATCAATGTTACCATCGGGGACTATGTGTGACCCAGTGATAATAAAAAGACTCAAAGGAGGTTTGCAACCAAATAACTTTACTGAACACTTTGCAACTGAATCAGTGGAAGCAAAGATGCCTCTCATTTACTTGAAAATTTATGCACCACATTGCAGAAATCACAATCTAAGTATATCTCAAAGCAAACTCTTACCCTGTTGTACCATTGAATTACAAATAACGCTCATCTTTTATGCTCAGGTGACCCTACAGCTTCTAAGAGTACAACTGTATTCATCTTTGCTTAGATAAAATGACTAAATTGTGGGTGTTAAGTCCCCATGAAGGGGGTCTTTCTAACTTCTAAGAAGATGAAATTTTAGAAATATTACTTCATTTGTGTCTAATATCAAAAGTTAAAATTTCAACAACAGCAAAAATATATGAATTTTCATGAGGGTTATGGCCCTTATGCATAGAATATAATTTCAAAATATCATAAAGATCCATTCAGTACTTTTGACCTAGTTTTGGATCATTAAAAAAATGACTAAAATTTGGGAGTCTTAGAATCCTCATGAGAAGTGGAAACTTTGAGAATACCCATGGTTGAAATTTCATCAACATCGAAAATATATGAATTTTAATGGGGGTTCTGCCCCGTTTAAGCCATCTTAAATTCAAACCAAACTGCCCTCATGCATTGAATCTAAGTTCCAAATATCATAAGGATCCATTCAGTAATTTTGGTCCATGAAATTGTATGAAATACACAGCATTACCAGCATTACCCTTCTCCCTAGGCTTGGATTTTGTGTTCCAAATTTCATTAGGATTGGTGCAGTAGTTTTCGAATGATTCAGTAACACACGAACACACATAACGAGATTGACTTTTATATAATAGATATGAATATGCACATATACATACATGTGTGTGTGTGTGTATGTGTGTGTGTTTATTATATATATATATATATACACAGACACACACACAAAAAGATAGATTGATAGATACAACTGAGTAGGTAAACAAAAATATGAGACACTGCCTAGTGCTTTTTTTTATTTTGATAAGCCTGGTACTTATTCTATCAGTTTCTTCTTGTCAAACCAGTAAGTTATGGGGACGTAAATAAACGAACACCAGTTGTGAAGCAGTGATGAGGGAGACACACAAAGACAAAGACACACACACACACTTACATCATCATCATCATCATCATCGTTTAACGTCCGCTTTCCATGCTAGCATGGGTTGGACGATTTGACTGAGGACTGGTGAAACCGGATGGCAACACCAGGCTCCAGTCTGATTTGGCAGAGTTTCTACAGCTGGATGCCCTTCCTAACGCCAACCACTCAGAGAGTGTAGTGGGTGCTTTTACGTGTCACCCGCACGAAAACGGCCACGCTCGAAATGGTGTCTTTTATGTGCCACCCGCACAAGCCAGTCCAGGGGCACTGGCAACGATCTCGCTCGAAAATCCTACAGGAGCCAGTCAGGCGGTACTGGCAACGGCCACGCTCAAAATGGTGCATCTCATGTGCCACCCGCACAAGAACCAGTCCAGGGGCACTGGCAACGATCTTACTTGGCTTGCCGGGTCTTCTCACGCACAGCCCATTTCCAAAGGTCTCGGTCCGTAGTCATCGCCTCGGTGAGGCCCAATGTACGAAGGTCTTGCCTCACCACCTCAGCCCAGGTCTTCCTGGGCCTACCTCTTCCACGGGTTCCCTCAACTGTTAGGGTGTGGCACTTTTTCACGCAGCTATCCTCCTCCATTCTCACCACATGTCCATACCAGCGCAATCGTCTCTCTTGCACGCCACAACTGATGCTTCTAATGTTCAGCTTTTCTCTCAAGATACTTACACTCTGACGGGTATTCACATTGACATTACACATCCAACGGAGCATACTGGCTTCATTCCTTGCGAGCTTACGTATGTCCTCAGCAGTTACAGCCCATGTTTCACTGCCATGTAGCATGGTTGTTCGTACGCATGCGTCATACAGTCTGCCTTTTACTCTGAGTGAGAGTCCCTTTGTCGCCAGCAGGGGTAAGAGCTCTCTAAACTTTGCCCAGGCTATTCTTATTCTAGCAGCTACACTTTCAGCGCACCCACCCCCACTACTAACTTGGTCGCCCAGATAGCGGAAGCTATCGACTACCTCTAGTTTTTCACCCTGGAATGAGATAGAAGTTGTTTCCTGTTTGTTTGCAGTCTTTATTGCACCTGAACATCTGCCACAAACAAAAACTAACTTGCTAGTTAACCTGCCTTTGATGTTGCTGCACCTCTTATGTGTCCATAGCTTGCACCGGGTACATCTTATAGAGTTACTACCTACTCCTTTTCTACATACTGAGCAGGGCCATCTACCTGAAGGGGTTTGTGTTTTATCTACCTTCCTACTTATTAGGATTTTGGTTTTAGCTAGGTTGACTCTAAGGCCCTTCAATTCTAGACCTTGCTTCCACACCTGAAACTTCTCCTCTAGTTCTGATAGTGACTCCGCAATTAGGGCAAGGTCATCAGCATAGAGGAGCTCCCAGGGGCAACCTGTCTTGAACTCCTCTGTGATTGCCTGGAGGACTATGGTAAATAATAGGGGGCTGAGGACGGAACCTTGGTGGACCCCTACCTCTACCCGGAATTCATTGCTGTACTCATTTCCAACCCTCACCTTACTGGCAGCATCTCTGTACATGGCTCGCACAGCTCTCACTAACCATTCTTCTATCCCAAGTTTCCTCATTGACCACCAGATAAGGGATCGGGGGACCCTGTCAAAGGCTTTCTCCATGTCAACGAAAGCCAGGTACAGAGGTTTATCCTTAGCTAGGTATTTCTCTTGCAACTGTCTCACTAGAAATAAGGCATCAGTAGTGCTTTTACCTGGCACGAACCCAAACTGCATCTCATCTAAATTGATTCGCTCCCTAATTAGTTGGGCTATGACCCTCTCTGTAACTTTCATAACCTGATCTAACAGCTTGATGCCTCTGTAATTATTTGTATCTAAAGCGTCCCCTTTACCTTTGTAGCAGTTGACTATGATGCTGCTACACCAGTCATAGGGTATGACTCCTTCGTGTATCACCTGGTTCGTAATACGGGTGACTAGGCTATAGCCAACACTGCCAGATATTTTGAGCATCTCTGCAGTGATTCCTGATGGGCCGGGGGCTTTCCCGGTCTTCATACTCTTAATTGCTTTATCTACCCTGGTACTATCAACTCGGATAGCTGGTCCCTCTATTGGGTCGACATAAGGCAGGCTCTCTTTCTCCCATTCATTCTCTTTATTAAGCAATCTATCGTAGTGGCATCTCCAGACCTCTTTCTTTGCATCCTCATTTAATGCAAGCGTACCATCATCCATGCGAACACATTTCTCTCCTACAACATCACTATTCTCTCTCCTACACTGTCTTGCAACACGAAATACCTCGAGTCTTTGGTCCTCACGGCGCAGAACATTGGCAAATCTTTCCTTATCTGCTTCCCCTCTGGCTAAATAAACCTGTCGCCTAGCCTCCCTTCTGGCACATTGGTACAATTCCCTGCTACCACCGTTCTTCCAGTCCTTCCAAGCCTGTTTCTTTTGTCTAATAGCCCTGTCTACCTCCTTGTTCCACCACCACGTTACTCTGGGTTGGGAGGGGACCTTACACCACCCACACATCTGGTCGGTGGTTTTCAACAGGTTGTCCCGCAGAAATCTCCAATTGTCTTCCACGTTGTATGATGCTATATCCCCTTCTATTTCGTTAAATGCTTCAAGTAACTTGTCTCTAAGTCTCTGTCCGTTTGCAGGGTCTTTAAGCTTCCACACCCTTCTTCTCCAAGCCTGTCTAATTCTGGGCACCCATTTTGCCTTGATCCCAAAGTCGCTAACTACTAATCTATGTTGTGGGGTACATTCTTCGCCAGGGTAGGTTTTGGCATTTATAAGCCGCCCTCTTTCCCTATTTCTGGCGAGGATGTAGTCGATTTGGCTAGAGTGTCTGCCGGAGCGGTAGGTGACTAGGTGACTGGCAGGTTTCCTGAAGTTGGTATTGCAGACCATAAGATTGGTTGCATCACAGAACTCCAGCAGTCTGGTTCCCTCCTCGTTGCGGGAACCGAAGCCATAGCCTCCATGTATGCCATGGAAGCCCCCAGCACGACGTCCGACATGACCGTTGAAGTCTCCAGCCACAAAGAGAAGGTCCCTGTCACTCGTCGACGAGGTAGTTTGCAAGAGGGTGTCATAGAATTGGTCTTTCAGACCATCTGGTAGCCCAGGTTGAGGTGCATAGGCTGAGATGACAGTAGCTAATCTATGATGAAGCACTAGTCTGATCTTAAGTACTCTGTCACTTACTCTAACGACCTCGATTACCTTATCCACCCATTTCTCCGCTAGAAGTATTCCTACGCCCCCGACCCCGTCAGTGTTCCCTGCCCAGAAAATCTTGTACCTGTGTTCTTTGCCTGTGAGGAACCTTGCAGAACCTCCTCTCCATCTTACTTCCTGGATGCAGCACATATCTACGCATCTCCGTTCAAGCATCTCAACAATTTCACCAGATCTACCTTTCAGCGTGCCGACGTTGAGAGTGCCAATCCTAACAGTATGGGTGTTGGGGGTGTGGGCCTGTAGCCTGGGAAGGGGAAAAGCAGTGTCGTGTACCTATATATATATGTATATATATACAATTGATTTCTTTCAGTGTCTGTCTACAAAATCCTACAAAAAGGCTTTGGTTGGTCTGAGGCTATGACAGAAGACACATGCCAAGTTACCACACAGTGGTACTGAACCCAGGACCATGTGTTTTGGAACCAAGTTTCTTACCACACAGCCACACCTGCACCTATGTATATATGTGTGTGTGTGTGTGTGTGTGTGTGTGTGCGTGTGTGTGTGTGTGTGTGTGTATATGAGTGTATATATGCATGCATGTATATATGAGTATATATCATCATCATCATCATCGTTTAACGTCCGCTTTCCATGCTAGCATGGGTTGGACGATTTGACTGAGGACTGGTGAAACCGGATGGCAACACCATGCTCCAATCTGATTTGGCAGAGTTTCTACAGCTGGATGCCCTTCCTAACGCCAACCACTCAGAGAGTGTAGTGGGTGCTTTTACGTGTCACCCACACGAAGGCCAGTCAGGTGGTACTGGCTATATGTGTACATACTGCATGTACATCTATATATATATACATCTACACATATATATGTATACATATACATCTGTCGGGAGACAGGGTCGGGGGCATGGGTATACTTCTTGCAGAGAAATGGGTGGATAAGGTAATCGAGGCAGTTAGAGTATGCGATAGAATACTTAAGATTAAATTAGTGCTTCATTATGGGTTAGCAACCATTATCTCGGCCTATGCCCCTCAGCCTGGGCTACCCGACGAACAGAAAGACCGATTTTATGACTCCCTCCTACAGACTACCTCGTTGATGAATGACAGGGACCTTCTCTTTGTGGCTGGTGACTTCAATAGTCATGTTGGACAACACTCAGGGGGCTTCTATGGCATACATGGAGGCTATGGTTTTGGTTCCCACAACGAGGAGGGAACCAGGCTGCTAGAGTTCTGTGATGCAAATGACCTTATGGTCTGCAATACTAACTTCAGGAAGCCTGCCAGTCACCTAGTCACCTACCATTCTGGCAGACACACTAGCCAAATTGACTACATCCTTGCCAGGAAAAGGGAAAGATGGCTGCTTATAAATGCCAAGACCTTCCCAGGTGAAGAATGTACCCCACAACATAGATTAGTAGTTAGTGACTTCAGGATCAGGGCTAAGTGGTTGCCTAGAAGACAACCAGCTTGGAGGAGAAGGGTCTGGAAGCTCAAAGATCCTGCGAATGGACAGAGATTTAGAGACGTATTACTCGAAGCCTTTGACAAAATAAAGGGGGATGTAGCTTCACACAATGTAGAAGACAACTAGATGTTTCTACGGGACAACCTGCTGAGGGCCACTGACCAGATCTGTGGATGGTGCAAAGTACCCTCTCAACCGAAAATAACGTGGTGGTGGAACAATATTGTCGACAGGGCAATTAGGGAGAAGAAACAGGCCTGGAAGGACTGGAAGAACGGTGGTAGCAGGGAATTGTATCAGACTGCCAGAAGGGAAGCTAGGCGACAGGTTTATTTAGCCAGAGGGGAGGCAGATAAGAAAAAGTTTGCCAATGTTCTGCACCGTGAGGATCAAAGACTTGAGGTATTTCGTATTGCAAGACAGTGTGTGAGAGAGAATCATGAAGTCGTGGGAGAGAAATGTGTTCGCATGGATGATGGTACGCTTGCACTAAACGAGGCTGCAAAGAAAGAGGTTTGGAGACACCACTACGAAAGATTGCTCAATAAAGAGAATGAATAGGAGAAAGAGAGTCTGGCGAATGTTGACCCAACAGAGGGACCAGCTATCCGAGTTGACAGTACCATGGTAGATAAAGCAATTAAGAGTATGAAGACAGGGAAGGCCCCCGGCCCATCAGAAATCACTGCAGAGATGCTCAAAATATCTGGCAGTGTCGGCTATAGCCTAGTCACCTGTATTGTTAACCAGGTGATACACGAAGGAGTCATACCCAATGACTGGTGTAGCAGCACCATAGACAACTGCTACAAAGGTAAAGGTGACGCTTTAGATACAAATAATTACATGGGTATCAAGTTGTTAGATCAGGTAATGAAAGTCACGGAGAGGGTCATAGCCTAACTACTCAGGGAGCAGGTCAGTTTAGATGAGATGCAGTTTGGGTTCGTGCCTGGGAAAAGCACCACTGATGCTATATTTCTGGTAAGACAGCTTGAGGAGAAATACCTAGCCAAGGATAAACCTCTGTACCTGGCTTTCGTTGACATGGAGAAAGTCTTTGACATGGGTCCCCCAATCCCTCATCTGGTGGTCAATGAGGAAACTAGGGAAAGAATGGTTAATGAGAGCTGTGCGAGCCATGTAAAGAGATGCTGCTAGTAAGGTTAGGGTTGGCAATGAGTACAGTGAAGAACGCCGGGTAGAGGTAGGGGTCCACCAAGGTTCTGTCCTCAGCCCCCTTCTATTTATCATAGTCCTCCAGGCTATAACAGAGGAATTCAAGACAGGATGCCCCTGGGAGCTCCTCTATGCTGATGACCTTGCACTAATTGCTGAGTCACTATCAGAACTAGAAGAGAAGTTTCAGGTGTGGAAGCAAGGACTAGAATCGAAAGGCCTTAGAATCAACCTAGCTAAAACCAAAGTCCTAATAAGTAGGAAGGTAGATAAATCACAAACACCTTCAGGTAGATGACCCTGCTCGATCTGTAGAAAATGCGTAGGTAGAAACTCTATGAGATGCACCCAGTGCAAGCTATGGACACATAAGAGGTGCAGCAATATCAAAGGAAGGTTAACTAGGAAGTTAGTTTTTGTATGTGGCAGATGTTCAGGAGCTATAAACACTGTAAATGTGCAGAAAATAACTTCTATCTCATTCAAGGGAGAAAAACTAGAAGTGGTTGATAGCTTCCGATATCTACGTGACCAAGTTAGTAGTGGGGGAGGGTGCGCTGAAAGTGTAGCTGCTAGAATAAGAATAGCCTGGGAAAAGTTCAGAGAGCTCTTACCTCTGCTGGTGACAAAGGGCCTCTCGCTCAGAGTAAAAGGCAGACTGTATGACGCATGTGTACGAACAGCCATGCTTCATGGCAGTGAAACATGGGCCGTGACTGCCGAAGACATGTGTAGGCTCGCAAGAAATGAAGCCAGTATGCTCCAATGGATGTGTAATGTCAGTGTGCATACTAGACAGAGTGTAAGTACCTTGAGAGAAAAGTTGAAGCTAAGAAGCATCAGTTGTGGTGTGCAAGAGAGACGATTGCGTTGGTATGATCATGTGGCGAGAATGGACGAGGATAGCTGTGTGAAAAAGTGCCACACCCTAGCAGTGGAGGGAACCTGTGGAAGAGGTAGGCCCAGGAAGACCTGGGATGAGGTGGTGAGGCAAGACCTTTGAACATTGGGCCTCACCGAGGCGATGACTTCTGACCGAGACCTTTGGAAATATGCTGTGCGTGAGAAGACCCGGCAGGCCGAGTGAGACCTAAATCCAAGGCCTCTGCCAGGGGTGTAGCCAGCCAACTTATGCGTACCTTTCCTTCATTGGACACTAAACTCTGCTTGCGAAGACCTGTTGAGGCAAGTGAATCGAAATCGAACTAAATTCGATGACTGGCACGCATGCCAACGTCGTCTCCTTCATTGGACACGAAACTGAGCTTGCGAAGACTTATTGGGGCAAGCGAAAGTGAAATTGGGATGGCATCTGTGCCCAGCATCGCCTTTCTGGCACTTGTTCCCGCAGTATGTGTAAGGACTTTCGAGCGAGATCGTTGCCAGTGCCCCTGGACTGGCTCTTGTGCAGGTGGCACATAAAATACACCATTTTGAGCGTGGCCGTTGCCAGTACCGCCTGATTGGCCTTCATGCGTGTGACATGTAAAAGCACCTACTACACTCTCGGAGTGGTTGGCGTTAGGAAGGGCATCCAGCTGTAGAAACTCTGCCAAATCAGATTGGAGCCTGGTGTAGCCTTCGGGCTCCACCAGCCCTCAGTCAAATTGTCCAACCCATGCTAGCATGAAAAGCGGACGTTAAACGATGAGGATGATGATGATGATGATGATGATGATTTATATATATATACATCTCTCTCTCTCTCTCTCTCTCTCTCTCTCTCTCTATATATATATATATATATATATATATATATATACATACATAATATATATATATTATATATATGTATGTATATATGTATGTATGCCTGTATGTATGTGAGATAATAGTTTCACTTGAATAGTTTCAGTATTAAAGTAAAACTATTAAAGTGAAAATATCTGACATTACAATAGAGAGATGTTATTGTCTCACTTTTGACACCTAATACTGCAATAGTGGAGGAGATATGATATTGCTCTGGGCTCGCACTAGGCAAGAAGTTAAAACCTTTTTGGGCCTATGACACTACATGGACCCTAAGTAAGGCATATGTAAAATTTGAATGAAATTGGTTGTGTTTAAGTCTCAAGTTTTAGGGATTTACACAGACAGACAGACACACATTCTCATCTTTATATATATAGATGGTTGCATAACAAAATACCATGTACCTACAAGTCATTACTTCAACATAGTTTACCTGAGGCTCTAGGCTAATATAATGAATGTTTACAGCAATAATATTGCTCAAGAAACCAATGCATCACTTGGCTTGGGAATCGAAATCTTGTAATCATGAGTGCAACACCCTAACCACAAGGTCTTGTGCCCTCACACATACAAACATATAACATACATACAAGCATCCCCATGCTCTACAACTTTGTGTTATGCAATTCCTGCTTATAGAAATTGTAAATTATGACTGCTAATTTCAGGATACAGTCTATAATTTCACTTTCACAGAAATTTGGATAAATTTTAAGAATTTAAAGACTAAACTTTTTTCTTAAACAAAAGGCCATTTCTCAGCATTTTAGCCAAGATCAAAGTAGTTAGCAGTTTGAAAAACTATAATCACAATACACACACAATCTCTCACACATACACACACTCCATACACGCACACACATAGACAGTGGTGGGTGAGCTCATAAGTGTTTATGCATGCATTACTATAAACATTTATGGTGTAAGGTGGAGTTTTTCACTATGAATATTTGTGTGTGGATATGTATATTTTCTTGGGTCATCATGAATATCTATCTGCCTGTCTGTGTCTATCTATCTATATAGATAGATAATAGACAGATAGATAGATAGATAGATAGATAGATAGATAGATAGATAGATAGATAGATAGATAGATAGATAGATAGATAGATAGATAGACAGACAGACAGACAGACAGACTGACAGATGGATAGAGAGAAATAGATAGACAGACAGATAGATAGACAGACAGATAAATAGAAAGACAGATAGATAGATAGATAGAAAGACAGACAGATAGAAAGACAGACAGACAGATAGATAGAAAGATAGACAGACAGATAGATAGATAAAAAAACATCACCCTTCACCACCACAACAACTATGTATCAACAAGACTAATACAACTACCATCAACACCAAATCCAATACAACCACTGCCATTACCACCAACTCCTTAATGACAAACAACAACAACAATAGTATGACCAAGATAAGCAACTCCATCTAAAATATAAAACAATCACATGAAGTAATGTGGTACCCTGGTGTATTTTCAATGTTGAATGGAATTTCTTTGATCTTAAGTCAATGAGGATTGACTTGAGATTAAATAGCAACAACAATACTATTAACAAGAACAATATGACCACTGCCACTAACTACCATCACTATCGCCACTAACACCAATACAATCACCACCACCACCACCACCGCCAACACCACCAGTATCAGTATGACAGCAACGTCTGGAGCTAGGTATGTGGTACAGCAACCCAACAATGTGTGTGTGCTTGTGCATGAGAGGGAGAGATAAGGAAAGGGAAAGAGAGTAGAGTGTAGGATTTTTATGACTCAAGTTAGAGGTACAAAGGTGATGTGTCCATGAACCTGGTAACCCTTCAACCAACTGTAATCATATAATGTTTCTCCACCACCACCACCACCACCACTACCACACTCCTTCTCTTTTTCATCTCATTTCAATTCTTATATCCACAAGGAATAAGACAACCATTTTTGGCTCTCAAAAATAGTTTTTTCCTGATTATATGTACTTTACTATTCATTTCATGTGGATAATGTTTTGATTACTGCCACTGTTGAATTTGCTCACAATTCAAGGTGTCTGGAAAGAAGCCATCAAGTAAAACTGAAAGAAACACTGCAAAAAGAAATCACAAAACTTTTACACTGGATACAAAACTGTTTTAAAAAGATTTGATGTGAGAGAAAATTTAGCCAAAACATTTTACATTTGCAACATCTGCAGTAGAAACAATACATGATAAAAGAGGGGAAATTAAATCAAAAGCTCAAGAAGTTATTCTGTTAACTCTCAGACCTTATTTTGTCATAGACCTAATTTAATGCAATGTTTAAAATAGGACGGCCCTTTGGTGTATAGGTTGAGGATTGAACTCAGTGCATTGTGCACAATGGTAATTTAAAAAAAAACCCAAAAAAAACCCAGAAGTTTGTATGACAATTTGCAGAAAAAGGAAGATGAAACTTTGAATGTAAAAACTTTTTTAGTTAGTAAACATTGATTTTAAGGATTTACAAAGTGCTTCATTTTGCAGAACACAAAGATAACTGGTGAAGCTGCCAGTGCCTATACAAAAAGTTTGCTTCTAATTATCCTGAACAGCTGACAACAATTTTTAGTATATGAATTTCCCAAGACAACAATGACTGCTAATGAGGGCTACACACAAGAGAAAGTACACAATGTTGATGAAACTACATTTTTCTGGAAACTCATACCAGTTGAAACTGTTATTTCTTCAGAAGAAAGGTCAACACCAGGATTTAAAGATTCCAAAAATTCATCTGATGTTTCTTCCAGGAAAAAATGTCTGCAGGCGATAAAAAATTAAATCTCCTACTCACCTTATTCACTACATCCCCAACCGTACCCAATCTCCACAGCCATCACCTATATATACTTCCCTGTCTTCCCTCCAATGTATATCTACCATCTCTCAGCACTTGCTCTTCATTCATTATATTCACTCCTCACCCATTCCCCATCTTTAACCATTCCTTGCTCTTCCCATACATTCTTGCAAACTCAACTCACCCACACTACCTGTTCAATTGTCTCCATTCACTTCCACTCACCTCATACCTTGAGGATCCACTCTGATACTTCAACTCAGCTATTCTCTCTTTTTCCCAACTCCACCTTAGATACTCCCACCCTCTCTCCTATGTGTGTAGCCATGTAGCTCCTCTACAGCAAGATACCTGGTCTGTTCTCATACTTTAAACTCCCATCCACCAGAATAAAACTCCGCTCCTCTCAACAGTAGAACTATCAATCAGACGAAGGGAATCTTAGTCTTGCAAGCTACATGGCGATCTTCACAAACGAATCAGCTAGTACACACTGTACGATGACATTAGAAATGAGATCTAGCAGTACAAACCATACCAAAGTAGACAACTGAGCACAGTGCAGTCTTCGGACCTTTGAGATATTATCAAACCATTCAACCCATGCCAACATGTATGTACATGTATGAGTGTTCGTGTGTATGAACTTGCCTGATAAAAATAGTTTACTTTATAGTTATTCCTATTTATTTGTCTTCACACACACGCGCGCGCGCGGTATTCATATAAACAAAGTAGGCCTAATAATCTCTTAGGTACAAAGCCACAGAGGCTAGTCGATTAAACCAACCTCAGTACTAGGTGATACTTTATTTTATTGGTACGAGAAAGATTTGAACTCTTAATAATAATGGAATGGAAAGTTTATGATACCTGTGGAGTATCTCCTTCTGCCATTATAATTATTTTTGTAGCTTCAAAGAGCTGGAACGGGTCACCAATTTGTAACGCCGGTGCGAAGCGAGGTGATGAGAATGGTTCCTTAATACATCACACGGTCGATACAATAACAATAACTAAATACGAGTAGTTATATATATAATATGCTTCTTTTCATAATCTAAGGCCGAAACCTTTTTGATAACAATATCAGTTTGATAAAACATTAACCAGTTAGAGAGTTTGGAAGCCGCTTTTTCTTTATATATATATATATATATATATATATATATATATATATATATATATATATATATATATATATATATATATATATATATATATATATATATAAATAACAATTATCCGTTGATTATTGTTATCGTAATTATATTAAGTAACTTCCACTACATATACACATTTTCGACTAACACTGAAGACATTTTAAGCTCCGAAATAAAATAATAACCACAACATGCGTGTATGTTAAATAAATTGTATGGAAATTAAGAATGAAGTTGGCGAAATGAATTCAGAATTAATGTTTATAACGATAAACGAGTAGATTTGACGGAAACTCACCATTTTGGGGAAGTTAAGCTTGTTACTGTCTCTTAAGCTTGTTTGGTTACCTTGGAAACGATACACCGGTTAGGTGAGCGAGGAGGTAGCGAGAGTGAAAGAATTAGGTGTATGTGTGTACATGAGTGTAGGTATTAGTGCTAAGTGACTTAATGTAGCAGAATATATCGTTAATGCTAAGTTTAATGGTGTCTTTGTTTTTTTAGAAAAGTTGAAGTTAACTTTAGCATGATTTAATGTCAGGAATACGAGTCTATACACAGACCAAAAGTACCTGTTTTCGGTAATTTCCTATTTGACGTTCGTAAAAGCATATTGATCTAAAAAAGTTTGTTCCAATAAAACATTTCAGTATTGTTAAGTTGTACATACTACGAACAGTGAATAAAATGTGAATGAAAATGTTAAACTTATTTTTAATAGAGTTTCGCCAAGGGCATATGTTAGAATTCTTCAACAATCCAAGGCGGGTAGACCAAGCTATACAAGTTGAATTCGACAAAGATTGATCGAGCCAATGTCGTAATTGTATGCCTTTCAATTATTATCTGCTGATCTGTATTTCGTTGGGATTTACAATAAAATGAGGAATAGCAGGGTGTTCACGAAACATGCTAATCGAGATGAAATAGAATTTAAATTAAAACAAATTCGATTTTATGAACGTCGAATAGGAAATTGCTCCTGTTCTGTCTGCTCACTGGGGTGGAGTAATTTAATGGTTTAATAATATGACTCATCTGAAGTTCTACTATCACTCCAAAATGGGATCACCTTCAATGTAAATATTAACAGAAAGGAGCCCGCAAACAAATCACCTCAAATTTGTTACTTTTATTACAACAGACGTCATTGTATTTGTATGAGCTATATAATACAGATACAATTTTATTGGAAAGGAAGACGAAGTTCTACATGAAGTTTGCCAATTAGGATCGGGGTACTCCTGTACAAACAATTTATTCTCATTATAGGAATATACTTGATTCTTGATCAAATCTATTTTCATGGAATTCTCACTGCCCACGTTTATAAATGCGCTGTTAACTGAAACAAAAATCTAACACGACTCAACGCTGGAACTTGTACGTCGTCGCTGTTTGTTTGGTTAAAAATCACTATCGTCCATTTATGTTTATCCGAGTACAACTTTTTTGATAGTTGTTTTACTTTTGTTAATGCAGACAATCATTGTGAATTCCGCTAAAAGATATACGATCAATAAACGTGAGCCTTGTTATTTAAAGAATGAACGCATGAGGCAAAGTAAGGATTCAGCCAATTCGAGTACAATGAATGAAGATAATTCCAACGTTTTCATGAATAACTTCTAATTTCCTCTCTTCTGAAACGTTAAAATTATCTTCTCAAGATCACTAGCTACTCTCATATGATGACCAAAAAAAGAAAAAGAAAGAAACAATTTGAACACTTACAATTTGATCCGACATGACTCGTTCAAATTACTTTTTCTCTACTGTTGACACACTGGTTCCAACATTTTTCTTCCAGTTTTACAGTGCAAACCAGGACATGTTTTCAGGAGACATGCAATGTTTTTTTTTTCTAATCACATCTTTCATTTGAATTAATTTGGCAACCTTTCAGGGTGGATTTCAACTTTGGTTGGAAAGAAAAAAAGGGTGCTGGTAGTTAAATCAGGAGGGTAAGCCAACTGCAGATTGAGAGTCAATTTGTGTTAAGCCAAAAAGTCATGGATAAGAATTGACATGTAAATAAATGCATTGTTGCAGTACAGCATCCAACTTTTGTTTGTCTCTGTCCAAGATGGCTTCCACTGCACTGCTTCTCTTAAACACCTCAGGGCATCCAAGTAAAACTCATTATTGATTGTGTGACTGTATAGAACAAACTCATGTGATCAACATTAGCTTCATAGTTGAGTAACTTTGCCATGCCTTTTTTGGCTGCATCGATGTGGATCCCACCCACTGGAACAACTACCTATTGTTTTGACAACATAGCTATATACCTCCATAGGATTGCTAAAACATCAGAAAAGTCTCCATAAAAGATCATTCAAAGTTTTTTGGATACACATTGCACAAATATATAGGTATAGAAGCATAAACACAAACACACATATGTGCATATGTACATGCACAAACATACTTACAAACAAACATACATACATACATGCATCAAAAGGATCAAAGGCCCTTCCCATGCCATAAGTTCATAAGGTTGGTTTCCTGGATTCTGTGGAATACATATTACCCCTGAACTGGACACTGGTCCACCACAGGATTACTCATTTTTGCCAGCTACGTGAACTGGGGCAACATGAAATGAAGTGTTTTGCTCAAGAACATAACATATCTCCAGGTCCAGGAATTGAAACCACAATCTTACAATTACGAGTGCAATGTCCTAACCTCTAAGCCATTTTACTTACTCACACACACATAAGTATGTACATACATACATACATATGCTGTAGCTAGGACACTCTATAATGAAATCCATTGGAAAGATAATCCCAAGGACAAAGAAATAAAAACCTACAGTATAGTAGAAGCCACAGCCACTCATAATAAAAAGGAGTACTGGTGGAATGTTCCAGTAAAGACCTCAATAAAATGTAAATACAACAGACCTGATATAATGATTTGGGACAGAGAAGAGAAACTGTGTACAGTTGCGGAAATTAGCTGCCCAGCAGATATTAACATAAAGCTGAAGATCAGTGAAAAAGAGAACACCTATGCTGAACTATTGAGAAATCTGCAGTTACTCTATCCAGATTACAAGTTCAGGTTTATACCTGTAATTATTGGGGTTCTGAGATATGTAACACTTAAATACCAATCTTCAGAAATTAGCCTTCTCAAAACCAGAACGGAGAAAGCTAATTCAAAAACTACAGATCCAATCCATCACTGTAAAAATCTGTAAAACTTTCCAGAAGTTTATCATTTAAATAATATATATGAGCTTGTCTAGATATGCAACTATGTGCATGAGTACACATACATAAAGCAAAACATACAAATCTGCACACATACATACATGCATGCATACATACATACATACATACATACATACATACATACATACATACATACATACATACATACATACATACATACATACAAACAAACAAACAAACAAACAAACAAAAATACTCTGTTGCTGATGTTGAAATTCCATGAATGAGCTTTGAATCTAAGTTAGAAACCGGCTCTGTCTCTATTGGCAAGAAATCTTGAAATAAAACTGAACATGCATGCATGCATACATACATACATACATTCATTCATTCATTATTATAAAACTTCAGTACAGCATTAGATAATCAGAATTATCAATCGTTTACCATCAACCAAAATATTTGCTCTCACATTAAAGAGTACATTTTAGCAGTTCAGCAATGTGAAATAACAAAATAACTATCAAGGTCAGTATCAAACTATAGATTATTGGGGCACTTAGTTACTTAACTAACTACCTCAGTACCAATTTGAAGAAGTTGGTCTTCATGAAACCAAAAAGGATACAGCTAAATGGGGAATTGCTAATCATTAATGGAACTGTGAAAATATATAACATTCTGCATGTATATGTACACATACATAAAAGTTATTCAAGTTAAATTTGAAGATCCTTTTTTTTTGTCAAGAAAAGCTTGATGTATTGATAAACAGTCAATGGTATTGGAGAGCATAAAATTTAAAGTTGTAGTTGAGAAAAAGTTAGCTGACATAGAGGAGTAGAAGCCATCTGAATATTGGAGAAGAGTTATCTGTATCCTGATGATTCATACAAGGTATCAAAATGCAGACACCATGATTGTTGCTCAGTGCTCTGTGAACACTGTAAAGGCTGTAAGACAAGGTATAGACAGATGCAATGGAGACTACATGGTTAGAGACACAGCAGGAAGAGACACAGCAGATGTTCATCCAACAATTGATGAACAGGACCTTAGACTCAATTCATATACCTGAGTGAGACGGTTGGAGACTGTTGTCAAACCTTGGATGGAAAAGGTTGCTGAACACTCGCTGCTTACCCTGTGTACTCAGTATTATATCAAGTAAAACTAATCCCTGTATATCACAAGAATGTTGTATTGTATGATTTTAGTTAGCATGTTTGTTGTTGTATTCCTCTCGGGAACTTGCAGAGAAAACACGAGTTGTACAACTTAATCATTACATTTATTTATCAACCATAACAAAAGACTCACTTGCCGAATGTTAATTATCAAGAAATGTTTGTGTTTACAAGAATGTTTTCCTCGCCATATCTCTCAATCCAGTTCAACTTCGACAGTCATTCAAAACAGCAACGAAAGAGGGAGCTCAGACAAACTATATTGAAATATGGGACTTCAGACGAACAACAAACAAATCTAACAGTCCATATAACATTTGTCTTTGTTGTTTCACATTTAGACCATTCTTCCAGAAGTGGAACTTTATCTGGAACACTGAGAAACTCTGCTATTGGAAGGTTGTGGATTATTTTTCTTTACTGGAGAATGATGAGCAGAAAACAGTTCTTTTCATATTTCACGGTAGGCAACCAGGGTCACCGAAAGTGCAAAAAAGAATACAAGAGTTATGGAATGGAGTAGGAAAAATCTGGGCTACATATGTTTCATAGTTAGTGGAATCTTAGAAGTGGCAAACTCCAAGTGAGGTGTATACCACTGGCTACTCTTCAGGCCAAGGGTATCTTGATTAGATTAAAGGCTACGTTGTTGTAAGGAGGTACATATTGACACAAAGACGATTCAATCAGAATTTTGTGTGTATATATATATATATATATATATATTATTTAAAGGACACAGTACATGTCTTTCATATCTCAAACATATTCTTCAGACACAAACCTATACTGAGACAATAGTTTGGATATTTCTATCTTTAATCAATTAGGCCTTAAAATTACAGTAGCTATTAATCTATTGTTGATTATTTAGATGTTTCCTTAGATCTAAACTCCTTCTCATATAAACCTTTCCATAAGCTTAATGAGAAACTTGCATATATACATAAATAGTCTTGTCACCCTCCAGTAATATTTAAAAACCTGATAGCTAATATTAGTAACAAAGTGTCTAACCTCTTCCCCTAAAGAAATTTTCAAGAAAGCTGCCCCCATTCTAACAATGCCATAGCCAATAGTGGCTTCAAAGATAAATTAATATATAATCTCTCTAATGATAATCAAAATATTAATAATAGATTTAGTGTCATCAAAAATGAAGTCATACATATCTCCTCTAGTATTAATCAGAATAATAATAATAAGAAAAATAATAATAGGCCAAGGAAAATTATTTGGTTCCCTGCTCTTTTTTCCCTTAATATAAAAACTAACATAAGTAAAATATTCCTGTCACTCCTTTCCAGCCATTCACAGATACAGGAAAATATTTAATAGGTGTTCTGTGAAATTGTCAAATAGCTGCTGCCCCACTATGAAGAGTATCATTACACGTGGTCAATATCAAGAGCCTAAATCCAGTTGCAACTATCACAGTCCAGGATCCTGTCCACTTGACCAATGATGTATGATTAAATCTATCATATATGAGACAAACGTTAATGAAACTCTGAATAATTATACAACAGATAAAATCTATATTGGATTATATGAAGGAGAATTTAAAAATTGCTATGCCAATCACATAGCCTCCTTCTGACATAAGGACAAAAGCAAAGCTACTAAGTTGGCTAGCTATGTATGGAGTTTGAAATATAACATAACACCACGTGTGATTAAATGGAAACTAATTGAGAAATCCATATCTTATGCCAATGAATTGAATAAATGTAGGTTTTGTTTAGCTGAAACAGCATTGATCCTGTTCAGATCTAAGATTCCTAGCTCTCTACTGAACTTTAGGTCAGAAATTTTCAGCAAACATATGTATAAATACATTTTGAAGAATTGGAAAATTCCGCCTGTTCCCAATTAACCTGTTAATATCACTTCAGCCTTAACGTTAGCATACCGGGTGAAATGCTTTGTGGTATTTCATCTGTCTTTACGTTCTGAGTTCAAATTCTGCCAAGATTAACTTTACCTTTCATCCTTTCAGGGTCAATAAATTAAGTACCAGTTGCATACTAGGTTGATCTAATCAACTGGCCCCCTCCCCTAAAAATTTCGGGCCTTGTGCCTAGAGTAGAAAAGAATATCTTTTCAGCCTTATAATTTAAGGTCTAAAGGAGGATAACTCTTTTACCATCTTACTTCTTACTTTTTACATTTTAGTTTTTGTGTTTTCATTTTCCTTTTTTTACTTGCTGTGTTTTCTATATGCTACCTTCCCAGTTTTTTCATATTTCTTCTATTATTCAATTTTTTACTTTGTTATGATGTCATTTGTGCCTGAAGAATATGCCTACGGGAATATGGTGTAGTGGTTAAGAGCACAGGCTACTAACCCCAAGATTCCGAGTTCGATTCCAGGCAGTGACCATAATAATAATAATAATAATAATAATAATGATAATAATAACAACAACACCGAAAAATACCTTGGAACGAGAACCCAGGTTCGAAATTTCCCCAAGATACCTGATGAAGGCTGGAGGGTATATCAGCCGAAACGTGTTAACAACAAACAAGATGAGGACAAATATCCGTCAAATGTAAATAATGTACATAATTTCTCATCTCTTAAATATAGAACTGTATGTTTGAGATATTTCTCAACATATGAAACTATTAGTAGCACTTAAAGACATGTATTGTGTCCTTTAAATAAATAATATCTCTCACCAGATTGAGTACTTCTTTTGTTGAACTTTCTATCACAGAACAGTACATTATATATATATATCATGTGATCAACCAGATTATCGGATGTATGTTACACATCAATGGTCACAAAGCATTTGCATTCTTTTAGCTTTCAAATGATGCCACCCCTGGGGCATTGTAGACAAGCAGATCGACATTCACCCTGATTGGAAGGTTAGTCCATTGCAGGGTTACCCATTTACATCTGAGTGGACTGGGGCAACATGAAATGAAGTGTTTTTCTCAAGTACGCAATATGTTGCCTAGGCCAGGAATCAAACCCACAATCTAGTGATCAAGAGTGCAACATCCTACCCACTAGACCATGTAGCCTTACATATTTTAGAGTTAAATTAACCCTTGCTCACTTAATTTCATTGTCTTTTTCACAGCAACCACAAAGCGTTCACCTTTGTTCACCTCCAATAATGGAGAGTAGTCACTATATTACATTCCATAGCTGCCATCTCCGAAGATGGACTGTTACCTAACAGTCTGTTGAATCCGTAGCATGAAACTGATTGGTAAGATCAGCAGTACTGGATATATAATACTAGACACTTCGATTAATATACCCACTCTATTGACAAATATACAAGTGCATATTTTTTCTGACTTATTGATTTTCAGATGGCTATATATACATATATATGTATATATAGCCATCTGTATATATGTATTCCAAATAAGTATGTGTATATATATATATATATATATATATATATATATATATATATGGCCAGCTTCTACACAGTTTCTAGCAACTAAATTCACTCAGAAGGCATTGGTTGACCTGGTGCTATTATAATGGAACACACAAAACCAATGTGTCACACAGAGGGATGGAACCCAAAACTATATGGTTGCAAAGTGAGTTTCTTAACCATAGAGCCATACCTGTGCCCTTATAAATTAGAAAGGGCTCAATCTTAATAATTTAATGAAAGCTACCTGTTTGGGAGAGAGAGAGAGAGAGAGAGCAACCTTTTCCAAATAAAAATGCTATAGAGTAAAAAGTACTTGTGGCGCTAATTAAATCCTTCCTATGAAATGTCTAATTTTCTTGTGCACAAAGTTTGTCAGCCATTAACTCTAATGTGCTATCCTGACAATTCTTTGTTTTCAACATTGAAGAGTTACATCATCACTTTCCAAAATGCAATTCATGGTGTCCAATTATATTGTGAGTTTTCTCCTATAAATCAATTTTTGCGAACCTATGGCAGTGGAAGCGGATATATCTCAAACTACATGTGAGTTAGCAGCAAGGTTTGATGTTTCGGTTCCAACTGTATCGGACCATTTGAAACAAATCGGAAAGGTAAAGAAGCTGGACAAGTGGAAACCACAAAAACTGAATGAGCATCAAATGACATGTCATCTTGAAAGTTGCTGTTCTTTGCTGCCACGACATAAAAGCGAGCCACTTTTGCATTGCATCGTTGCATGTGAGGAAAAATGAATTCTTTTCAACATGGTGGTTGGATAGAGACAAAGTGCCAAGACACAATTCAAAAAAGAATATTCACCCAAAAATGCTAATGGTGTCTGTTTGGTGGTCCAGCGCTGGTGTCATCCATTACAGCTTCATGAGACCTGGTAAGTCAATTACAGCGGATGTATACATCAACCAAATGTATGAAATGATCAGTGAACTTGCAATTAAACAACCAAGAATGGTCAATAAAGACAGGCCAATTGTCTTGCAAAACAATGCTTGACCATATGTTGCACAAAGAATGCTACTCAAGTAACAGGAACTGAACTTGGAAGTACTCTGTCATCCACCATATTCATCAGACCTTGCACCAACTGACTATCACATTTTCCAGACATTAGACACGTTTTTGCAAGGAAAAAACTTCAAATCTGAAGAAGATGATGCAAAAACAGCCTTTTGTGATTTCATCACCTCTTGCTCTCCAGAATTCTTCACCGCTGGCATAAATAAGCTCCTGATAAAATGGCAAAATTTAGGTGTATTACTTAAATTAACTGCATTGCTTTTTGTTGAGATAAAGTAAAATAAACTTTCAGTTCAAAATCGGACATTTCATTCTTAATGACCTGATATCTGAGCTATGATAAATATGTCCAGTCCACTTCTCAAATTATGGAAAAATATAAAGCACATCCAGTTATAAAGTGGCTTCAAACCAGACAATTATTATACACAACTATGTCATCGAGTAAGCTTCTATTAAGTTGGCAACTAAGTTCCTGCCATTTTTTTAAAATTTAAATTTTTTAAAAGGTTTACTAAAAAATAACTAATTAATCAATAATGTATTCACCCTTGTTGTTTACAACTTCTTCCCAACGTTCATCAAGATTTTCAATACCTCGTTGGCAGAAATCACCCGATTTTGACTCGAAACATTGATCCAACCAAGCTCTCAATTCTGCATCAGTATTGAACAAAACTCCGCACATAGCATTTGAAAGAGATTGAAAAAGGTGGAAATCCATTGGTGCCAAATCTGGAGAGTACGGCAGGGGTGGCAGCACTTCCCAGCCATGCATTTGAATGGCTTCCTTGGTCATATTGGTGATATGAGAGGGGAGGGTGCGTTGTCATGCAGCAGAAGAACTCCTTGCTGCCAATTTGGTCTTTTCCCTTGAATAGCCATGTTGAGTTGTTCCATCTGCTGAACATAGAGTTCCGTGTCAACTGTTTGTTCCGGTCAAGCAATTTGTAATGGATAATCCCTTCCCAGTCCCACCATGTTCACAACAGTGTCGCTTGTTTACCGGGGCTAAGCCATTCCTTATGCTGCTTCATATTGATGTACAGGCACCATTTTTCGTCGCCAGCAATAATTCTGTAAAGAAATCGTTGCTTGTGTCCATGAGTTGAGCAGTGATGAGCAAGCAAACCAGCGGAGATTGTGGCTTGTTGATTTTTGTTGTTGTCACTTAAAGCATGCAGAACCCATGCTCCATACTTCTGAACCTTTCCCAACGAGTGAAGATGCTTCTCTATAACAGTGCGGGAGCATTCCATTTTCTTTGCCAGTTCCCTTGATTGACGAGAATTTTCGTGCAAAAGTTGGTTTAATCACTCTTCATCGAACTCAACTGGACGGTCAAAATTTCCATTTTTGAACTTGGCATACCAAGCGGTTCTTTCAGCTATGGCACCCTCTCCAAACACAGTACAAATGTCGCGAGCAGCTTTTGCGGTCTTAGAACCTTGATTAAAAGCAAAAAGGAGGTGTTGAAAATGCACGTTTTTCTTAACTTGACATTCCATTTTAATGATCAGAAAATAAACTAAATTAACTAAAATTAACTAGAAAAAAAACCAAAATAGATTAGAAAATGATTCAAAAATAGAATTCTCGAAAAAAATAGATTCCAAAATTTAAAAACAATAAATTCCAAAATTTAAGAAAACGGCGGGAACTTAGTTGCCAACCGAATATATATTTGCTCAGTTTGAAGACAAGTACCCTGAACCCGCAGCCTATCATCTTGAGAAGGGAAATGACTCATTATATAATGTTGTTCTAGCTGAGCTTAATGCGAAACTCTGAGTAGACAATCAGCTTTTTATATATTAAAGATATCCATCGCCTCTACGCAATGTAACAAATTCTATATCAAATTTTTTTATATTACATAGAATATAATTTTGATGTAATTTTTTCACCTTTTACATTGCCACACATACGCACGCACGCGCGCGCGTGTGCGCGCACGAACAAACAAACACGCAAATACAGCTATTTTATTTAAATTACGTTACTAATAGCTCACTGCTTACTGGAGCCAGACTTTATGTTATCAAGAAAGATAACTTTTTAGGACTTTATGAAAGTTACTTCCCTTACCTGAGTTTTCACAAGACGAACATAACGCTAGGTTGGCATGTCTTAAATTCTCTCTTATTAGACAATATCATAATACAAGAAGAAATATGATTTTTCTGAAAGCAAAATCTAGAATCTACCCACTTTCTGACAGAAAACTGGTGTTCAAAAGAGCTTCTTAGTATGTTAGGGACCCAATGAAAATCAAGAGTGGTGGGAGGTGTTTTAAATATGTCTACCATTACCACAGTTGTTGGAGGGAGGTCGATAAAATACTGGGGCTGACGTAATCGATTAACTGCTTTACACTAAAATTGCTGGTCTTGTACCGAAATTAGAAAGTATTGTAACTGTATCTTTAATTTTTTTCATTGTTGCAGTCATTAGACTGCGGTCATGCTGGGGCAATGACTTGAAGAATTTTAGTTGAGTGAATCAATCCCAGTAGTCTTTTAAGCCTGGTACTTATTCTATCGGTCTATTTTGCTGAACCGCTAAGTTACAGGAATGTAAACACACCAACACCAACTGTCAAATAGTAGTGGACACACACACACACACACCATGTTGTTGGGAAGCAAACTTATTACCACACAGCCATGCCAATGCTTACAGTCGACTTCTTTTATATTTTTATTGATATTTTGGTTACCTCACAGGTAACTTAAATTGATCCCAGTATTTGAATGGTATTTTATTTTATTGACCCAGGAAAGATTGAAAACGAAGAGAACATCAGCAGGATTTTAACTCAGAACATGGAAACTTATTTCTAAATACTGACAATAATTTGGTCTGATGCTCCACCTTACCAGTGGGCCTCTGTACTAAAAGTGAAAAAAAAAGACAAAGTCAGAGGCCTATTTGATTGATGTATTTGAGAGTGTCTATGCTATTAATAAAATATTGTAGATATGGAGCTTCCAAATATTACAGAATACTGGTGAAGTGAATTTAGATCAAATGAAAATTGACTTAGCTTCAGAATAAGTCCAATTATATCTTAACTATAAGTCATCACACTGTTTTGACATTGTGATGATCTATAGTAGTAAAGATGGTAGTATATATTAGTTGTAGTAGTGTATAGTAATGCAGTGCATATAGTTGTGATAGAGATGTACATTAGTACTGTATAATAATGTAGTATGTACTATGGTTGTGATGATGGTGTATGCTAGTCGTGTATACCATAACTAAGATTATTACTCTCTACTCACTGCTTTTGTATGTCAACTACTATAGGTTCAGGCATGACTGTGTGGTAAGAAGCTTGCTTCCCAACCACATGGTTTCAGGTTCAGTCCCACTGCATGGCAACATGGGTAAGTGTTTTTTACTATAGCCTCAGGCTGACCAAAGTCTTGTGAGCGGATTTGGTAGATGGAAACTGAAAGAAGACCATTGTGTGTGTGTGTGTGTGTGTGTTTGTTGGATAGTTTACATCCTCATAACTTAGTGGTTTGGCAAAGAGACTGATAGAATAAGTACTAGGCTTAAAGAAGAAGCAAAAGAATAAGTACCCAGGGGTGTCGATTCATTGCACTAGAAACATTCTTGAAGGCAGTGTGCCCCAGCATGAAACAAGCAAAAGATAAGAGGTAGTGGTGATAGATATTAGCCTTAGTAGTGTATGATACTGTACTGTGTACTAATTGTGATGTGCTATATTAAATATAATGCAGATGCGTGTTAGTTGTGTAGAGTAATATAGTGTGTGCAAGTTGAGATAGATGATGATGGTATGTATTGGTTTCAAATTTTGGCACCAGGCCAGCAATTTTGGGGGAGGGACTAAGTTGATTAAATCGACCCCAGTACTTCTTTTATCAGCCCTGAAAGGATGAAAAACAAAGTCGACCTCAGTGGAATTTGAACTCAGACTGTAAAGATGGATGAAATGCCCCTAAGCATTTTGCCCAGCATGCTAACAATTCTGCCAGCTCACTGCCTTCTATGGTGGTGGTATATACTAACTGTAGTTGTGTACAGTGTTAGCGAGTGTAGTGTGCTCTGGCTGTGATGGTCTATAATGGAAGAAATGATATACAGAGTATAGAGGAAGTTTTTCAGAGGACAAGGAGAATGTTATGACGGACGAAGTGGTATTCTAACACCACCTTTTGTATAAGGTATTAGTGGCCTGTTTATTGCCATGCTACAATAACCAGCACTGCCGCTACCATCATTTAGCTCACTCTAAAGCTAATCTAACACAATTTCAGCTACCACTATTCAATCAAAGCCCTGCTACTCCTTGATACTTCTGCATAACAACTACTATAACTAACATCATTGCATTCCTCTTTTTACTCTTGTACATCAACTACTATGATTGCTACCACTACTTACCTATGCTCCTATGTATTATATACTTTAGCCTATACTCCCCTATACTCTTACACACTCTTTGATACTACAATAATTACCACTGATATTTTCCTATAGACTTGCCTACTAATTATTATTCCATCTTCTCTAAAAACGACTACATTCATTATTCAGCTTCTATAACTACCAGCATACTGCTCATATGCTCTACTTCCAGGTAATCAGGGCAGGGTGGGTTCAGTACCTTGTAGAAATCAGTAAATACCAACTTTTCTCTCTTCAGTTTAGAAACTGATGCTTCTAGTAATTCCACATTGTAAACAAACTATCAGGACTCTTGCAATAAAAATTTCACTGTCAACCAAAAAGTGAGAGAAGGAGAGAGAGGAAAACAGAGAGAGAGAGAGAGAGAGAGAGAGAGAGAGAGAGCATATACTAGAGGCATTATACATGTCCTTATTTCACAAAAGAGACTATTCTACAAGAAAAAGAGACTAAATGATGACCACCATCATCATCATCATCATCATCGTTTAACGTCTGCTTTCCATGCTAGCATGGGTTGGACGATTTGACTGAGGACTGGTGAACCAGATGGCTACACTAGGCTCCAATCTGATTTGGCAGTTTCTACAGCTGGATGCCCTGCCTAGCGCCAACCACTCTGAGAGTGTAGTGGATGTTTTTACGTGCCACCGGCACGATGGCCAGTCAGGTGGTACTGGCAATGGCCACACTCAAAATGGTGTATTTTATGTGCCACCTGCACATGAGCCAGTCCAGCAGCACTGGCAACGATCTTGCTCGAATGTCTTTACACATGCCACTGGCACAAGTGCCAGGAAGGCGACACTGGGCACAGGTGCCATCACGATTTCGCTTTTGCTTGCCCCAACAAGTCTTCGCAAGCCAAGTTTCGTGTCCAATGAAGGAGAAGTAAATAAAAAATACTGCAATAAGATTAGACAGCTGTGTGCTTTGGTTTTTTTAAAGAGCCATGTAATGCAGAATAGCACTAGGAAAATAGAAAATATTGATAGAAGACATTAAAAAAAGATGTGGGTAGGGTGTTTAAGTAAGGTTATAATAAAAAGACAAAAGTATATAGCAGTGTCCATGGCCCTCATAGGCTTTTCATAACAAAGTGATGCTGGTAATGATTTGTGCAAGCTTGTGAGTTGACATCTTCAGTAAAAAGTAAATCAAAGAAGGAATTTCAGAAGGATGACATTCTAGGCGGGGAAGAGCTGGTAATAGCCATCAGTATGGGCCTGGTGAAGTTGAACATAACCTGGATGATGAGAGGTAAGATAAGTGAGTCAGGTATACTTGAGTGGAGATAGCATAAGACCAATCAACTCTGAGGAGCAGAGGCTATTGTAATTTCAGAGAGAGGAGGCATCATGTCTCTGGAACAGAGAGTGAAGTATGTTTATAAGTGACTTTAAATTGATCACTGGAGATGTAGCCTAGAATACCAAGAATACCAAAATTATCGGGTGAAAACTACACAATCAACTTGATGGTATTAACAATTTTATCACCAAGATTATTAGTGTGAATTATTCATATGGTCAGTTTTAGCATTTGACTACAGGACAGTTAATTTTAAAACATATTCATTTATACTGAATTTACTGTAATGAAGTCAAAAAATTATTGAATGTAGAACATGGAGTAAATAATTCTGTTATACATCAGCTCGACCAGTCATCATCGTCATCATCATCATCATTTAATGTCCACTTTTCATGCTGGTATGGGTAAGACAGTTTGACTGGAGCTGTTAAGCTGGGGGCTACACCCGGTTCTAGTTGTCTGTTTTGGCTTGGTTTATATGGCTGAATGCCCTTCCCTAACACCAACCGTTCCACAGAGTGTACTGGGTGTCTTTTACATGTCACCAGTATGGATGCCTTTTATATATCACTGTCAGAGGTGCTTTTTATGTGTCACTAGTAGGGATCTCTTTCACATGTCACCAGCACTGGTTAAACTTATTCTCAAAGCTTTTACGCCACACCTATGTTCCCTATGGCAAGGAATCTTTATAACCTATATTTATGTGAAATGAGCCTATGATCCACTGTCACCTGAGTTTACCTGATATTTGATGTTTACATCCTTTTTCTCTGCTTTACCTTGTTCACTCTAAATACTTTTACTTCCAGAACTCATCTAATTCTCATCTTTTGAATACAGCCACTAACCTATAATATCTCAAACTGAATTACCCACATTCAGTTTTTCTCATTAACCTATAGAGATTATACGTACACACATTTTAATCATATACTGTAAATATATGCATACATTAGATAAACACAGAGTTTGAATTGTTCTAGGTTTTATGAGGTGGTGGAAATTGATTACAGAATGCTAATCCTCTCAAAGGGAATGGCAAGGAACCACAGCAAGTGGAGATAGCTGTGTTTAAGTTAACCCATCCAACCCATGCCAGCATAGAAATACAGATATAAAGATGATGACGACGACGAAGAAGATGATGATGATGATGATGATGATGATGACAACAATGATAATGGTGGTGGTGGTGATGATCACGATGGTGGTGATTATGATGATGGTGATAATGATATTGATTATTCTTTATATATATATCTGTAATAATTCAAAATTAACTCATTTATCCCTATGGTTTTAGAAAGTTCATGTGCATTGCCCTACATTCACAGAGTTAAGAAAAACATTAAACAACACACACACACACACACACACAAACATATACACATACATAAACACGTGCACACACCACACTATAAACACATACACACACATGCACACCGCATATGCAAACACAGGTATACACACAAATCAATAAAAAAAACAACCTCTCCAGTGTGTGCAGCCAATTGGAAACATCAGGTTGACTCAGGGAATGTTCTCTGTAATCTTACTAAACTCTGGCACCCATTAACGCTGTAGGGACTCCTTAGATTCAAAAGTTTTTACATTGAAAGAACCAACATTAAAACAACAGATAAAAGTTTCAGTTGTAATGAAACAAAACTTTGGTGGTGACCTTGCTTGCAACCCAACTCAAACATCACCAACACACCAGAACATGACTACAGTATGATTTAGTTTAGTCAAACAAATATAAAAGCACACATACACATTCTCATTCATGTACACACACACACACACACACACACACACACACAAACACAACATACATGCACACATATAGTTGTAAAGTCACTATTCACTGTAGGTTTAAACTTTTGTTTGTTTTTAACCATCTTTGATAAACCTTGGAGAATGAAGGCTGCCATTCCTTGGTTACTTTGCCCATCATAACTTCTCCCTCTATGAGAGACTTCAATCACAAGTGAGACACAAAGTAGAACAAGATCGACACATTGTGGCCTCACCAATTCATTGCAACAGCCAATTAACAAACATCTACTGTGTGAAAAATTTAACCAGTGATTCAGGACCAGATGTTAGCATATCCATTAATGTCCTTCACTTTTCTTTGATTGGCCACTTCTGTAGCCTGTATTTATTGAAGTAGATTTAGCTATGGAAACCTAACAGTAACATAACAACATTAAATACATGGTGCAGTTTTGGACATTATTCTTCTTAACTCAATTCCTTTTCACTTTTGCAGGCAGAGATCCATTTGTAAAACGTAAGCAAGGAATAAACAGGATTTCTGAAAGAATGAAGAATGTTGATTGTTCTGAACATATTTCCATTAACAAGATTTCATGACTGTGTTATGGAAATAGTATTATGTTGAAAATTTGTACGAAGATCAATAAGCAACTGATAGATGAAGGAAATTTTCTGGTAGACTTTCTCAATTACAGACAGGATTGTCTAATTTCAATTCAATGTGTCAATTGTACCATAACTAGGAAACTGAAGATTTCAGCAAAGATCCAAGATATTCAAAAAGAACAGTTGTATTGATGTTGTTACTGTTATTTCTGTTTGTGTTATGTGTGTATTTTATTTATTTATCCTCAAATACTTTTATTGATAGAGATAAGTTCAAAGAATTTACTGAAAGTAGTGTTCAGAGATGGAGAGAAGCCGATTTGGTCAGGGAAAAGGAGGTGGTTGTTTATCTTTGCAGATTAAGAGATTAATGAGAAAAATTTTTATTGTCAGGAGATCTTTGGAATTGGAAGCTAAAAGACAATCAAAGTTATCTTGAATGTTTCACAAGATGGTAAAGAAAACAAAAGACAAACCAATATTAGTTTCTCTTTCCAACTCTACAGTGGATTGATTGGAACAGATCAAAACTATTTGGCAACCACAACAATAGCTATAACAACCTTATCAGTGAGAGAACATAGTTGCTTGACCTGCTAGAAGTATCAACCAAATTTTCCTTAAATCACACTCACTTATCTTGGAAAAAAGGATACATTGGCTAATGTATTCCTAGAAACTTCTAAAAAATACCTGATGGTTCTGGTTGGAATGTTTTTATAATCGAGAAGCTTGATCAGGGCTGATTTGGAGTTGAATAACAACAACACAATGAAGGAAATCCTTGAACTCACTCGGTGCAGCTGCCAACTCTAAAATGGAGAAAATACAATTTAAGCCTTCAAAATTCAGGACATTATCCTTTACAATAAGACAGAATGACTGTGGTTAGAATGTTTGAACCACCTTATGTCTATACATCCATTGAAATGGACAGTTAGATGATTGATAAAATGTGTGTGGAAAATTATTAACAATGTTGAACTAACTAAAGTTATTCAACAACTACAACAATACTGGTTTGAAATTTTGGCACAAGGTTAGCAATTTTAGGGGAGAAATAAGTTGATTGCATTAACCCCAGTGCTCAACTGGTACTTATTTTATAAGCCCTGAAAGGATAAAAAATAAAGTTGACCTCAGTGGAATTTGAACTCAGAACATAAAGATGGATGAGATGTTACTAAGCATTTTGCCTGGTGTGCTAATGGTTCTGCCAGTTAACAACAATAACCTTCCTGAAAGAGCTGCTACCATAACCACAGCTACCACCATCACCACTATGACCATGACCACAACCAAGACAATGACAACTCCTTCTCCACCACCACCACTAGCACAAACAATACTTAAGAATAGTAGCCAGTGCTCCTTCAAATCAGACTCTACTTAAAAATAGAAGATATTAGATAATGCGATGAATTGAAGACCAGTGGTTTTCAGTCATTTTTCGCTTTCCGCTATATTCTAGAATGTCATTCACTGTTTTTTTAATATTGAATCAAAAGAGGCATTTCATATAATATACATAGAAAACTGAAAACAGATTATTTTAAATACTGGGATGCTTCCCTAAAAATTGTTGATAGCTTCTGTTACTTAGGGAACATAATTAGCAGGGCTGGTTATTGCTCTAAAATTATAATAGCTAGGACAAGAACACACTGGAAGAAGTTCAGGCAACTGTTACCACTGTTAGCAACAAAGGTCTTTTCCTGAAAGTCAAAAGCAGATCGTGTTGAAATCAAGAAGTCTTGCAAAGACTAAAAAGAAATGAAGCTAATATGCTCTGAGTGGTGTATAACTGAGTATTCAAGTAAGCTAAGTAAAGAATGATGTATAAGGGAAATAAAGTGTAGTGTGCAAAGAGGAGGTTGCCCTTATAAGGACATGAGATGCATAAGGAAGATGATTACTAGGCAAGGAAGTGCTGAGCATTCCAAGATAGCGGAAGAGCAAAAAAGACTTGGGACATAATTGAAAAGACTGACTTGAAGATGCTGCATCTCACAGAAAAAATGACAAAGAAACATACTACTACTATGGTCAGGTTCCAGCATAGGCCACAGCAACAAAGTCCACCCACCACACTTCTCTGTCCAACATTATTGATTTGAGGTCCTGTTTGCATTCTAGGCCAGTGTCTGTGATCAAGTTGTTGATGTGTGACAATGTTTTCCTCTTCTTGTGGGTTCCTCAAGACTGATCTGGATGCTTTCCATTCAGGGTGGCACATGCAATGACCTATCCACAGGCACAACCGTCTGAACCATACTGATTGGCAAAATGCAGTACTACAGATGACCTATCTACAGGCACATAAGGATAGTGTTTAAAATGCTTGAAATCTATCTATCTATCTATCTATCTATCTATCTATATATATATATATATATATATATATATATATATATATTAAATATCTATGTGTATGGAAAACAGTGAGGATTGAAACTATGATCTGCATATTCATCTTTAATATGTTCCAGCAGAATTAGACATGAATATGCTAATTGCTGATGTATTTTATCTTTGAAGAACAACTTCATTCAGAGAATGCCCACAGCACACTTGATTCATTCAGGTAAGGGAATTTTGAGGCAATGTAACTTTTCAAACCTGGTTGTGTCTCTCCAAAGCTACCCTCTGGATCAATGAATTGAGTGTGTTTGAAAAGAGAAGCAAATACAAAAAAGGAATAGCGTGTTTATGTTTGAATCTGCTGGAAGACATGTATGAAGGTGCATGGCTTAATGGTTAGAGGTATTCGGCTCACGATTGTAAGGTTGAGAGTTCGATTCCAGGTGGCATGTTGGTCCTTGAGCAAGATACTTTATTTCATGTTGTTCCAGTCTACTCAGCTGACAAAAATGAGTAATACCTGTATTTCAGAGGGCCAACCTCATTACACTCTGTGCCTCCCTGAATCTCCCGACTGGATTTTGAAACTTGTATACAAGTAACTTTTTTTTTTATGTACATATACATTTGTAACATAATAGGCATAGGCATGGTTTCGGGTTTAGTCCTACTGCAAGGTACTTTAGGCAAGTGCCTTCTATTATAGCCTCAGGCCGATCAAAACCTTGTGAATAGATTTGGTAGATGGGAAATGAAAGAAGCCCGTCATATATATATTTATATATATATAAGTGAGTGTGTATCTTTGTGTCTGTGATTGTCTTCCACTATCACTTGACAACTGGTGTTGGTTTATTTACCTCTCTATAACTTAGCAGTTCAGCAAAAAGTACAACAAAATAAGTATTGGGCTTTAAAAAAAACAATGTACTGGGGTTGATTTGTTTGACTAAAAGTTCTTCAAGGTGGTGCCCAACATGTCCTCAGTCTAATGACTGAAACAAGGTAAAAGATAAAAGATAAAGATAACTAATTATTTGATGTACCAAAGATACTGAAGATACTTAAAAAAAAAGAAAGAAAAAGAAGTTCTCTAAAATTCCTGGTTATTACAAGTTATTCTATTCTGAAGAATGGGAAGCTTGTGGTTGCACTTTCTTTGTCATTTCTTGAATACATGGAAGAGTATTTTGTTTCCATTTGCAACGGAATTGAAAAAACTTGAACCAGAAAGACATGTTGGCACAAATGAAGCAATGCTTGTACAGCTCTTTCTTCCTCTTTTAGGAAGGAATTGCACGTTAAGAATAAAAATTCTGTCAATGATTCTTCATCAAATATATCTCTGACTCCTGAGATCTTTTTTCAGCTCCACTCATAAAATATTTTTCAGCTGATAATCTTAAAGATTTAGCACCATATCCACAGTACATCACTGAAATCAGGAAAAATCATCATCGTTGTTGTTGTCATCATCATTGTCACCATTGTTGCCACCATTGCCTTTGTTGTTATTTAATGTTCATTTTCCATGCTGGTATGGGTTGGCCAGCTTGACAGGAACTGACAAGCCACTGGCTGCACCAGGTTCCATAGTCTGTTTTGGCTTGGTTTCTACAGCTCAATGCCCTTCCTAATGCCAACCACTTTACAAAGTGGACTAGGTTCTTTTTACATGGCACCAGCACCCACATCACACCAATGCTTTTTACATGGCACCTTGGTTTTAGGATATCATGATTGTTGAGGATTACCACTATATCCACTGTACATCACTGAAATAAGGGAAAATATGAATTGAATTCATTTTCTGGTGCTGTGAAATGCTGCAAAATTTTGTTTTTGGCAAATTTTAGAATTAGTTGGTCTTCTTTGCAACAAAACTTGATGACAGTTTCCAGTTTGTTTATGACAGGTTTCAAAGAATCAATGAGTTGTATGATGTTTATATTTCTTTCTTGCATTTAAACCCCCTCTTTATTCAGCTGATGAAAACTATAATCCATTCATCATTCTAGCCAAGCAAAATATCCCATCTTAATCTAAACTTCAAAAGTAATTTGGGTCTATCTTCAAGCTCAAATAACCATTCATTTATATTTCTTGTTGAAAGTTATGAAACATTCCAGTAGAAAAAGGCTTATCAGTATACAAATTGCATGAAAAGTTAAGAGTTGAGTGCCCGTCTTTCCATCTTTTTACAAAATTTATAATTTGAATTGTTTGCTCAAATCTTCTTCAGCAGAGCTTTAAGCGTTTTTGAGAGCAGCTCTTCACAACAGCTCATACAATGAATAGCTTTCACTTTTGGAGCTTAACTTTTTCACACAAACTTCAAATCCAGATTTTGTTCACAAACTACAATTCTACAGATTGAAGATAGTCTACAGGAAATCACACTTTATTAAAAAAATGGATCAAATTCCTTCCTACTCTCAAATCCTTGAAGTTCCTAAAGGGGATTCAGAGAGGTATGGTTGTGTAGTAAGAAGCATACTTCCCAACCACATGACTCTGGGTTCATCCCACTTTGTAGTACCTTGGTCAAATGTCTTCAAGTGTCAAATCCACTCAGGATGACCAAAGCTTTGTGAGTGGATTTGGTAGACAGAAACTGAAAGAAGCCTGTCATGTGGGTGTGTGTGTGTTTGTGTCAGTGTTTGTCCTTCACCACCACTTCGCAATCAATGTTGGTTTGTTACATCCCCATAACTTAGTATTTTTGGCTAAAGAGACTGATAGAATAAGTTTCAAGCTTAAAAAAAACTACTGGGTTCGATTTGTACGACTAAAAATTCTTCAAGGTGATGTGATGCTCCAGCATGGCCACAGTCTAATGACTGGATCAAGTAAAAGAATAAAAGAATAAAGGAATAAAGGAATACTAATATGTTTGAAAATATTGGTTACAAATTTTGGCACAAGGCCAGCAATTTCAGGAGATGGGGGTAAGTTGATTTTATCAACATCAAAAGGATGAAAGGCAAGACTGACCTCAGCAGGAATTTGAACTCAGAACATAAAGATGGATGAAATACCACGAAGCATTTTGCCCACCATGCTAATGATTCTGCTAGCTTGCTGCCTTTGGGTATGTTTGAAAATATTATGGAATGGTTGTAGATGGAATTTCTTTGATTATACTTTTCTTGACCCAACTTCAACTACATCACAACAGCAAAATGATGAGGAAGGAAGCCCCTACAAAGTCACATAGTCTGCTAATAATAGCAGCCAAACAAAGGATTAATACAAATGCTATGTCTGGAAAAAGTGTGAGTTCTCATTAATGGAACTTTTGTAATCATAGGTCAGAGCTGTCCTGGGATACACAAAACAACCACAACCACCACCATCATCATCATCATCATCATCATCATCATCATCATCATCATCAGTTAGTGTCTGCTTTCCATGCTGGCATGGGTTAGATGGTTTGACTGGAACTGGTAAGATGGAGGCTGCACCAAGTTCCAGTCTGATTTGGCATGGTTTCTATGGCTTGATGCCCTTCCTAATGCCAACCACTTCAAGAATGTAGTGGGTACATTTTACGTGCCACCAGCTCAGTTGCTTTTATGTGCCACTGACACAGGTGCCAGTTACATGATACCAGCATCAGCCATGACTATGATTTCACTTGGCTTGAGGAATCTTCTCAAGCACAGCATATTGCAAAAAGTCTTGGTCACTTGTCATTGCCTCCAAGAGGCCTGTTTGAAGATCATGCTTCTGCA
>NC_142940.1:25723162-25733162 GCF_046866305.1 Octopus bimaculoides
TGGATTGAAAAGTGCACTATATTGAAAATGAAATGAGGAAGATTTAGGGAATTGAAATGCCAAATGCCAAACAATGAAAGCAGTTGAGAAAGGACAATAGTATAAGTATCTGGGAATACTGGAGGTAGATGAAATAAAGCATGAAGAGATAAAACAAATTACAAGTAGGGAGTATACAAGGAGTGTGAGAAAAATATTAGTCAAAGTGGAATTCACAAAATGTTATTGAAGCAATAAATGCAAGAGCAGTACCAATAATTAGATATGGAGTTGGAATTGTTGATTGGATCAAAAATAACATACAGAAACTTGACAGAAAATCTAGAAAGCTATTGACAATGTATGGAGCTCAGCATCTGAAAGTGGATATAAACCAGTTGTACTCGAAGGGTGACTAGGGTGGAAGAAATTTATTTGCTGTGGGGGAGTGTGTGTAGGTGGAAAGAAAAATCTACAAGGATATTTACAGAGCAGCACAGAGAAATGACTAAAGTCAGTGAATAAAGAACAGGTGGTCACGTGTGGAAAAGGAGAAATGCGGAAAAGTGCATCCAACAAACGGTGACCATACCTGCTCTTCATTAAGGTATCACTGGAAATGTTGCAGCCTCAGTGCATGTCTGTGCATCATCAGCCACAGCATGCCCACTCCTCCATATAATGGATGCAAACAGCAAATGAACTGTCTGACAAGCAGTTCCTGTCACTTCAATAGGAAGCAGAAGAGCAAGTGCACCAGCCTGTTAAGCCATGATGTGGGGCAAGGAATGACAGTCAGGTGTAGTATATGATGGATGCAATGAATGCATTTGCCACCTCCACCTGACCTTTCAGGGACAGCTTCCTCTTGGCCTGTTTCTGGTTGAGACTGGCCACCCTGTGTGTCACCTCACCTCAGTTCTTGTTCACTTGGAGGCCCAGACCAAACCAGACCCTGAGCAACTTAACCATCCTTCTGTCCAGCATCCTTCAATGCTGGGTGGCCATTTACTTTGACCACCAAACAAATGTCACTGTGTATTGCAGCAATCCAGCCTCAGAAAATGGGACTGAAACCAGCCGCCTTAAGGACAGCCTCCAAGTACTGATGATCGACACTATCAAAAGATTTCGATTGATCGAATTGATCAGGGCCCCACTCATGCCAGGTTCTTTACCAACCTTCTCTATGATGTATCATGTGAGGTGGAGGTTGTTGTGGATAGATCTGTTGGGGATAGTTCAAGTCTGCACATCGCCCATCAGTCTGTCAATGACAAGCACCAACCACTTTGCTAATACCTTGGCCAAAATTTTGTAATCTGCATTTAGCAGAGTTACAGGCTTAAACCTCAGTTCACAGATGTAGGGATTCTTCTGTTCTGCTGCCAGTTGCAATAGACACCCTGCAAAGCTCACTGAACAAGTTCACCTCTGCCTCCAGACCACCACACACCCCATACAGTTTAGCAAAGTACCACTGAAATTCCACACAAATCTGCTTGGACTCATAGCATATGCCCATGCTGACCTCTCAAAGACCACGCTATTTTACACTTGTGAACATGTAAACATTTCACAAATACTAATATTTGCACAATATTAGCACAAGGCCCAAATATCATTTAGTTCTTTTTTCTGGGGACAAAGACTATTGTCTCATGTTCCCTTTTAAACAAAAATATCAACGAAGACAGTAGTTTTGATAACAAAAATACCTGTCAAGCTTCCACCAATGTTCTAGCCTTCCAACCAGAAGTACTCTAATAATAATAATCATAATCATAATCAGAAGAAGAAGAAGAACAACAACAACAAGAACAAGAACAAGAAGAAGAACAAGAAGAAGAACAAGAAGAAAGATTACAATAACAACTGGATTGCAAAAACAGTCAGTACAAAAAAAAAACAAACCCACAATGGATCAGAAAAAGCAAAACTTTGGGAAATATAGACTAGCACTGCAAACACGAGCCACAATGTATATCAAGGAACTGAGCAATATTCTAAAAACTGCAAACAACTGGAAAGCCACAGGGATTGACAAAATGCCCAGTTTTTAGTTAAACACCTAACCAGTACTCATGAATTTCCAGTAGCAGCAACATTCAATGAACTGGTAAGTAGACCAGATTCAAAACCACAAAGGCTGCTGGAGGGGAAAATCAATATTGATTCCCCGAAACAAAAACACAAGAGACCTCTAAAACTGTTGGCCTATAACTTGCTTGCCAACAATAAACTGTGTGTGTGACTAACTCTATTATAACAGTACTGGTTGCAAAAGCTTGTCAATAGAGGAGCATTAACAGTATGATAATCTGTTGAAAGGAAGTGTAGTTGAGAATAGCTGCTGAAGCTGCAAATGGCTTGTGGTTAGTAAAGCTGTAAGATCAGACAAAAATGATTTGAGGTTTGATAACATTGTTTTTACTATATTTTGCTTATGAAAGAGAGAACCACTAAGGTAAATGCCCAGACTTTGGAAGGTGTGAGCTGCTGGCAAAAGCCATCAAAGTGAGAGCTATAGTGGTGGGAGTTAGTATGGTGGGCTTTGAAAAGCTAAGTGTGCTCTTTTTTTTTCTAAATGCAAATTTAATTTATGCATTCTGCAGTCCATTGTTGGATCAGTTTATTTCTTGAATAATTATAAATTCCATCACATTAGAATAAAAGAATTTGCTAGTTTGATCTGATAATGATAAACAAATTTTCAAAAATTAATGTAGCAGTTTACTGGTGAAATTCTTTTCAAAGGAATTCTGTTAGATGTTAAAAGACAAAATCAAAATGAAATTTAAAATTATACTAAAGAAAATAGAATAAAATCAGCTCCATGGCCAATAACTTACAATACTTGTAGAGGGAAGTGAACCAGGGTGAAAACTAACAATGGCTCAGTCTGAATTTAGCTGTACAAAGCCAATGTCTAGCTACATGAACAAACTAATGAAACAACAGTTAATAACAAGACTAAACTATAATATCAGTGAAATGGTTGACCATATCAATACTGGTTGCCAAGTCCTTGCAAAGTCAGATTATATCCATAGATATGATTGTGTTGGCCAACTTTTTCCACTGGAAAATATAACTAGACTTTGATATGTAAACTGCAAAGTGGTACATGACAGTAATCTGCTTTTAATAAACTGGGACATGCCAGTCCAGAGTAACAAAGAAGATCAAGGTGAATTGTCCAGACATAAATTATCAAGGCAGGAACAAAAATATTGTTGCATCTCAATTTTTTTTCCTTGGAAAGGAAATCATGAAATTATCCAACAGTAAATGTACTGGAATGAAAAGAAACAGTTTGCAGAGTATGAAAGCAAACACAGCAACAATAATAATAGGTGTACACTGTATAATGAAGTACATGAATAGAAACAGAGCTAACAACTTTACACACAGTCTAAAAAGTAACCCTGCTAGGTTTAGTCCACAGTTCAATTCAATCGCATAACTCATAAAGAGCACTTTCTGCTTAAGTCACACAACACATTCATCATTACCCAGTAAAGTAATTCATCACATATTCTAACATAATCAACATCCAATACTTTAATACCTCTCTCAAAAGTTATATTCTATTGGGTTATATTATTGGGTGACTATTGTCACCCAATAATATAACAGAAACCACACAACCTCCATTTGAACACTAAAACAAATATACAAACTTAGACATCACACACAAACATCTTCCAACAAAATACAACTAACATTGCATTTATTCCGCACAACAAACACGAAAACACATCCAAAACCAGTAAACCATGCCCAACAACAAAATGAAAGTGTTGTAGTATAGTAACAGAGGTCTACATTCCAAAAGACAATGATTCATACCTCAGAGACAAGGTGATACAGAAAAAAAGTCACATAAAACTGTTGAAAACAAGATAGTAATAGTAACTATTTATTAAATAGTTAATAATTTCTAACTTTGCCACATCCCAGAACATAATGAGGTATAACTAAATATTGCCAGGCATTTGGTTCAACTTTTTAATATCTCTGATACTTCACCATCCTTACAATAATAATAATAATAATAATAATAATAATAATAATAATAATAATAATAATAATAATAATAATAATAATGAGTTGCAACTATTTACATTATGGTGGTAGGTGATGTGATCATTCCCTACCCCAGTGTGGTCCTTTATAGTCTGGTCCTTTATACAGAAAACGAGAAAGCAACCATACTCTGGGATATGCCAATACACACAGATAGAGAAATTAAGGCAAATAGACCAGATATAGTTGTCAAAGATCATGAAGAAAAAAAATGCTTTCTAATTGATGTATCAATACCAGCAGATGACAACGTTTCTCTAAAAGAAATGGAAAAACTTTCAAAATACAAAGACCTGGAAATAGAGATAACTCGAATGTGGAATCTAAAAACAGAAACAATTCCTATCATAGTAGGTGCCTTAGGTATAATAAAAAAATATTCAGACAAATACATAACAAAAACACCAGGACTTACAAATATATATAACATACAGAAAATTGCACTACTGGGTACTGCACACATTCTACGCAAAACACTTTCAATACAGTAAACATAAGAGCACCACAGCAAACCACAGCACATACCCAAGGCGCACAGAGCTGCGCTCGGTAGTGAAGTGAAAGCACGTTATAAAAATAAAACTACTGAACAATAATAATAATATTTTCTACTCTATGCACAAGGCCCGAAATTTTGGGGGAGGGGGCCAGTCGATTAGATCGACCCTAGTACACAACTGGTACTCAATTTATCGACCCTGAAAGGATGAAAGGCAAAGTTGACCTCGGCGGGATTTGAACTCAGAACATAAGACAGATGAAATACCGCTAAGCATTTTCCCCAGCATGCTAACGATCCTGCCTTAATAATAATAATAATAATAATAATAATAATAATAATAATAATTGATCCCTAAAAGGATGAAAGGCAAATCGATCTTGGTGGTAATTGAACTCAAAACACAAAGCTAGAAGAAATGCTGTGATGCATTTCATCCAGCATGCTAACAGTTCTACCAACTTCCTGCCTTAGTAGAAGTAATGATGATGATGATGATAATAATAACAATAATAACATCCCTCTATCCCTTTCCTTACCATCAATCAAGATCAACAGCAGTACGTACCTTTGAATACTATTAATGATGATAATGATTATGTTGCCTATGATGATAGCTTTGATGATGAAGAGGACGACGATGATGATGATGATGATGATGATGAGGAGGAGGAGGAGGACGACGACGACGACGACGACGACAATAACGATGATGATGATGACAATTATAAGTGTGCCCAGACTATAAAGGACCACACTGGGGTAGGGAATGATCACACCTACCACCATAATGTAAATAGTTGCAACTCATTAATATTCCCACAATAATACTATTCTGTTTTGCTAACGATGCAGTCTCTGTCGTTAAATTTCTGTGTAATCTGACCTCTGACAACCTTAAAGTCATCATCATCATCATCGCCATCATCGTCATCATCATCATCATCATTGTTGTCATTACCATCATCTTTGCAGTTGCCAACTCTCAACTATCCCAGAGTAGCTTACCTCAGCAAAAACTCCCACCTCATCCCTACATCTGTTGCATAATTTCTGTCTATGTGTGTGTTAATGTATGTGTGTGAGTGTGTGTGTCTTTATGTGTGTGTGTGAGAGTGTCTGTGTAAGTCTGTGTGTGTAACTGTGCATGTGTGTATGTGTGCATCTGCTTGTGTATATAGAAATGTGAATGAGCGTTGGCATATACACAAGCATATGTATAAATATTTATGATTATGTCATGTCTGTGTGTGTGTATACACACACATGTGCAAAAGTATTTACATGGATGTGCTTTCAGTCTGTGATTGCATTTGTACATGTTTTTATAAAAGTGGATACATATACAAATAATGTATGTGTGTATGTATTTAACTATATACAATTTTGTATACATGTACATATTTACATTGAAACTTCAATGTATAGTTGTCTACATATATGTGTGTATGTCCATGTTTCTTTGTATGTATGTGTTGTTATATATATATATATACACACATACACATACATTTATATATACGCATACATTTATATATACACATACATACATATATATATATATGTGTGTGTGTGTGTGTGTGTGTGTGTATGTATATATGTATGTATGTATGTTTAGGTATAATTTCTCTGCTGCATATGGTATCTGATTCCTCTGGCATCTAGTTTCTCCTCTTAGCTCTCACTTGTGCTTTGTTGCTCATGCATACACCTCCCCACACACTGGTATATGTATAAATACCTTTAAGTGTGTTTGTGTGTGCTGTCTGTATGTTTATATGTGTATACACACACACACACACACATATTTGTATGCATATATATATGTGTGTGTGTGTGTGTGTGTGTGTGTGTGTGTGTGAATGACCTAGTTCTTATAGCTGAATCTGTAGGCAGTTTAGAGAACAAAATCCAGACATGGAAGCAAAATCTTGAAGAAGAGACCTCAATAAATACTTGACAAAGACTGAAGATGTAGTAAGTCTAGAGAGACAAGACCCTGCTATTATCAGGGAGATGACTTTCCTTAATATGCAGAGAAGGAATTGGTAGGAATTTCATATATTGTATTCAGTGTAAAACTATGGATACATAAGTGGTGTTGTGGGATTACAAGAAGGAAGATTTTGTTTGTGGCAGACACTCTGAAACAGTTAGTAGTACATGTGAACTAAATCCCTTAAAATACCCCGAAGGATCACTAAAAGTGACCTCAAGTTAATTAGTAGCAGAGGTGGTTGTTTTGAAAGCAAAACATTATAGAAGAAGTTCAAGGAGTTGTTACCTCTGGTGATAAAACTGTGACAGTCATATAAAGAAGTGTTAAGCACTAAAACTGGATTGAACCTGTGGAATAAGTGAGTCTTAGGAAGATATGGTTACAAGAGGGGGTACTTAATCCTAAGATGCTGAGACTCAAAGGAGATAACAAAGGCTGTGACAATTGGTGGCATGAAATGATGGAAAAGTACCATTATTAATGAAAAAGAGTCGTTAAATAGTGATCGCAGTGGAATCCGGAGGTTATAATATATCTTCATTTGACCTGACACACGATTTGACTGAGGACTGGTGGACCAGGAGGCGACACCAGGCTCCAATCTGATTTGGCAGAGTTTCTACAGCTGGATGCCTTTCCTAACGCCAACCACTCCGAGAGTGTAGTGGGTGCTTTTACGTGCCACCGGCACGAAGGCCAGTCAGGCGGTACTGGCAACGGCCACGCTCGAAATGGTGTATTTTACGTGCCACCTGCACAGGAGCCAGTCCATCGGCATTGGCAACGATCTCGCTCGAATGTCTTTTCACGTGCCACTGGCACAAGTGCCAGGAAGGCGACGTTAGTAACGATCACGCAAGTGCTATTTACTTGCCACCGGCACGGAAGCCAGACAGCTGGTGCTCTGGCATCGATCACGCTCGGACAATGCTCTTAGTGCTCCATTGGTACAGTTGCCATCATGATTTCGCTTTCGCTTGCCCCAAAGGTCTTTGCAAGCCGATTTTAGTGTTTCTACAAATTTAGTACGATTTCGATTTCACTTGCCTCAACAGGTCTTCGCAAGCTGAGTTTAGTGTCCAATGAAGGAATGTTACGTGTAAGTGGGCTGGCTACATCCCTGGCAGAGGCCTTGGATTTTGGTCTCACTTGGCTTGCCGGGTTTTCTCACGCACTGCATATTTCCAAAGGTCTCGGTCACAAGTCACTGCTTCGGTGAGGCCTAATGTTCGGAGGTCGTGCTTCACCACCTCATCTAGGTCTTCCTCGGCCTGCCTCTTCCACGAGTTCCCTCAACCGCTATCCTCATCCATTCTCGCCACATGTCCAAACCAGTGCAATCGTCTCTCTTGCACACCACAACTCATGCTTCTTAGGTTCATCTTTTCTCCCAATATACTTACACTCTGTCGGGTATGCACACTGACATTACTCATCCATCGGAGCATACTGGCTTCATTCCTTGCGAGCTTACGCATGTCCTCAGCAGTCACGGCCCATGTTTCACTGCCATGTAGCATGGCTGTTTGTACACATGCATCATACAGTCTGTCTTTTACTCTGAGTGAGAGTCCCTTTGTCGCCAGCAGAGGTAAGAGCTCTCTGAACTTTGCCCAGGCTATTCTTATTCTAGCAGCTACACTTTCAGCGCACCCACCCCTACTACTAACTTGGTCACCCAGATAGCGGTTGCTATCAACTACGTCTAGTTTTTCTGGAATGAGACAGAAGTTGTTTTCTGCACACTTACAGTGTTTATTGCACCTGAACATCTGCCACATACAAAAACTAACTTCCTAGTTAACCTGTCTTTGATATTGCTTCACCTCTTATGTGTCCATAGCTTGCACTGGGTACATCTTATAGAATTTCTATCTACACCTTTTCTACAGATCGAGCAGGGCCATCTACCTGAAGGGGTTTGTGTTTCGTCTACCTTCCTACTTATTAGGACTTTGGTTTTAGCTAGGTTGACTCTAAGGCTCTTCGATTCTCTTCTCTGTTTCCACACCTGAAACTTCTCCTCTAGTTCTGATAGTGACTCAAGGTCATCAGCATAGAGGAGCTCCCAGGGGCATTCTGTCTTGAATTCCTCTGTTATCGCCTGGAGGACTATGATAAATAGGAGGAGGCTAAGGACAGAACCTTGGTGGGTCCCTACCTCTACTCGGAATTCTCACCTTACCGACAGCGTCTTTGTACATGGCTTGCACAGCTCTCACTAACCATTCTTCTATCCCTAGTTTACTTATTGACCACCAGATAAGGGATCAGGGGACCCTGTCAAAGGCTTTTTCCATGTCAACGAAAGCCAGGTACAGAGGTTTATCCTTGGCTAGGTTTTTCTCCTGCAGCTTTCTTACCAGAAATATAGCATCAGTGCTGCTTTTCCCTGGCACGAACCCAAACTGAATCTCATCTAAACTGACTCGCTCCCTAATTAGTTGGGTTATGACCCTTTCTGTGACTTTCACTACCTGATCTAATAGCTTGATACCTCTGTAATTATTTGTATCTAAAGCGTCACTTTTACCTTTGTAGTAGTTGACTAAGGTGCTGCTACACCAATCATTGGGTATGACTCCTTCATGTATCACCTGGTTAGCAATACGGGTGACTAGGGTATAGCCGACACTGCCAGATATTTTGAGCATCTCTGCAGTGATTCCTCATGGGCCGGGGGCTTTCCCTGTCTTCATACTCTTAATTGCTTTATCTACTATGGTACTGTCAACTCGGATAGCTGGTCCCTCTGTTGGGTCGACATACAGCAGACTCTCTTTCTCCCATTCATTCTCTTTATTGAGCAATCTATCGTAGTGGCATCTCCAAACTTCTTCGTTTAGTGCAAGCGTACCATCATCCATGCGAACACATTTCGCTCCTACGACATCACGATTCTCTCTCACACACTGTCTTGCAACACGAAATACCTCACGTCTTTGGTCCTCACGGCGCAGAACATTGGCAATTTTTTTTTTATCTGCTTCCCCTCTGGCTAAATAAACCTGTCGCCTAGCTTACCTCCTGGCAGTCTGATACAATTCTCTGCTACCACCATTCTTCCAGTCCTTCCAAGCCTGTTTCTTTTGTCTAATAGCCCTGTCTATCACCTTGTTCCAGCCACAAATCTGGTCGGTGGTTCTCAGCAGGTTGTCCTGCAGAAACCTCCAATTGTCTTCCACGTTGTATGATGCTATATCCCCTTCTATTTCGTCAAATGCTTCGAGTAACATGTCTCTAAATCTCTTTCCATTTGCAGGATCTTTAAGCTTCCACACCCTTCTCCTCCAAGCCGGTCTTCTTCCTGGCATCCATTTTGCCTTGATCCCGAAGTCGCTAACTACTAATCTGTGTTGAGGAGTACATTCTTCGCCAAGGAAGGTTTTTTGGCATTTATAAGCCGCCCTATTTCCCTATTTCTGGCGAGGACG